>NW_021964147.1:67060-367060 GCF_902167405.1 Gadus morhua | reverse complement strand
ATTTTGCGGCGGTGTGAAAGGGGCATAAGAGAGCCGCTCTCTGAGTGCTGGTGGGCTTGTTATCTTGGTGTGCAGCTGTGCCATTTAAACTTCAAACTGTAAAAAAGGACCTTCAAAGCTTTCTCTACAATGTTAGGGATTTATTACGTATTTTCTTCTGTTGATGAGCGGTGCTTGATGTTACACGTTACATAAGGCATAGGTTACATTAACATGTTAAATGGTTTGCTTAAACCAACATGTACCATGTTACATTACACTTCAACATGTTTCATGGTTTCATTCAACTCTTAACATGTACTAAGATAACATTAAACTAACACGTATCATGGTAATGCTGAATGATAGTGACTGCTCTCCTGACATGTTGATGTATTGTTTATCTCTATACAGAATGGTATTATAGAAGATTTCTGAAGGTAAGTGTTATTATTGGTTTGATACAGAACACAATAATATGTATGACCCTAGCTGGCAGTGGAGTTATTAGATGATGACCTTGTAATGAACCCAATGTTGATATCTTATTTACATTTTTATTTTATTGAAAAGATAACACAGAAATGGAACAAGACCTTAAATGGTAAGTTCTTATTCCACATGCTTTACTTTGTAAATGAGTAATCAGGGCTCCTCAACCTTTTTATTACTGAGGCCCGGTATGCATATTTATATGGGGGGTTAGGGTTAGGCTGAATACAGTTACACCCCTTGGCCCAAACCCTTAACCCTACCCCTACCCCTTAACCCTACCCCTCAACCCTACCCCTAGCCCTTAACCCTACCCCTCAACCCTACCCCTACAAAATGGGACGACAACCCTTCAAGACCCAGTTATAGTACGTCATTAGTAGTCGTTGACGGGGTTTTGACCTTTATTTTAATTTAATTTTTTTGATCTTTTGATACAATATCTGTCTCTGGAATTTTACAGTATAGTTTGATTGTCTTAGGAATGCAACCTTACCATCATGGAAAAACACGGTATGATTAGATAATAATATTTTTCATGCTCACAATCTGTTAGAATCTGCAATATTGCACTTTATTATGAATCAAACATTAAAGAAGATCAACATAATATGTCAAACCAGAATAAACATAGAACTTGAGGTAGTATGCCATCCATGTAAAACATGAATATCATACAAACAAGAACCAGTGATATAATGGAACTAATATTGCACATTACAGAAAGGCGTCAACCATCACATTTGATCAATAACTCAGTTGGTTTTAAACCATCAGTGGATGGTTAGTTGGAAGGCATTGCGGGAACAAGTTACAACTGTAGCGTTGCTGGGGTGCCCATCTAAAATCTAAACTTCAAGGGGATGTTAGCCCTCCCCCTTACCCCTTTACCGTAAAGGACTGAGACTGAGCCTAGGGTGAGGGTTAGGGTTAAGGTTACGTGAGGCCTCTCCTGTTGTCCTGTAGTAGTCAAACTCAACATATCAATGGCCACTAAATCTTTTCCCATTGATACAGTAAGCACCATCAATCCTGTCCTGAAACCTGATCCACACTCATAACGAGTATTTACAGAAAAACAGTGGCATGAAGACTTTAGCATGATATAGAAGTGGGGTTATGATTGATTGGTGTGACAGCCTCTCATTTGAAATTTGTGGTAGGATTATTATTTATTTTATTTTTTTCGGGTAGGCTTTTTTCTAAATCGCTGCGGCCCGGTAGTCAATCGTTTTTTTATAAACTGAATAGGAATAAAGAGTCTACCGAATTTATAACTATTAGGGTAGTATATTTAAGCAATAAACGAAGAATAAAATAGAACAAACATACAACAAACAAACAATAATCCAAGGCTTAACATACAATCATCTGAGGCCTCAGATGGGAGTTCGTCCTGCGTCTCTCCAAGAGCTCCACAAGGAGAGGTCGGATGATGGATCCATTGGCAAAAGCAAGGACTTCAGGTCTGAGGATGCTGAGAACAGCTCTGACCCCAATATGACTAAAGTATTGGTTGACCAGATGGTAAACTATCAGTGCACCTCCTCAGGATGTCATAAGGGGGACGTAGCCATGCCTAATCAGTTAGAGCCCTGGCTTCTCGACCTTCCAGAGGGGGTCAAGGAAACAGACCCATACCAACAAATGGCAGCTAGAGAAACCGAATGTGTAAATATAATTTTCCCATTACACCTTATCTAGATATTATATTACAGAATGGAGCTATCCATATATATAATACACTAATCTCATAGCTGGGGCGATGTGGCCAGCATAACGTCAGCTCAGTGGCGTTTATAACGTAGCTCACTGAGTCGTCATGACAACACAGAGCAAGGACAAAGGGTAGAAAGACTTCTGTCCTTGTCTAACATGTATCATGGTCACATATTAAACTAAAATGTATCATGGTTACATTAAACTAACATGTATCATGGTTATGCTGAATGATATTGACTGCTGTCCTGACATGTTACTGTATTGTTTATCTCTATATAGAATGGATTGATCGACTTCTGGAGGTAAGTGTTATTATTGGTTTGATACAGAAAACAATAATATGTGTGACCCTAGCTGGCAGTGGTGGAGTTATTAGATGATGACCTTGTAATGAACCCAATGTTGATATTTTATTCACATTTTATTTTATAGGCAAACAGACTGACCGATACAGAAAATTATCTCGGTAAGTTCTTATTCCACATGTTTCACTTTGTAAATGAGTAACAGATCATTTATGAATATCCAGCAATCTGCAAGGGTTACTGACTCCCACCAAGTCAAATGATATCGCTGTGATTCAAAACATTTCATCTAAGAGTCAGAGCCTACCTAGCAGAGGGACCAGAGTGGCAGACCTACTGAACAACATCATCTAGATATTAGATTATAGAATGGAGCTAACCATGTATATAAGACACTACTCTCATAGCTGGGGCGATGTGGCCAGCATAACGTCAGCTCAGTGGCGTTTATAACGTAGCTCACTGAGTCGTCATGACAACATAGAGCAGGGACAAAGCAGTGTTTCCCCTACCATTGTTCAGGCCTGGCGAAAAAAAAAATAATGAAAAAAAAAAGAAATGTTTTTTTTTTTATTATTATTATTATTAGCCATAATATCATAACCATCCAAGCTCACCACCAGCTATCTCAATATGTATTGGTGCTTTATGCTCCTGTACATGAAATTAGTTTATATTAAATCAACTTTGTTTTTAGAAAAACACTGTTTATTCTCCGGCAGAAGAACTATACCACGAACCGATCGCGTAAATGCGACGTCTGATTGGTTCAGCCTGCCGTTACCATGGACATTTTTACCGCCCCCGCGAAACACTAGCCTCGTTCTTCATATGTCCATAACTTAACCAACTTCTGATGGCTAAGCAAGTGTTTTATATGGAAATAACCAACAAATACTCTAGCATCCCGTGAAAAATGTATGACAAATCACACTATCAGCTCTTACCACCGGGCCTAAAAAAAATTCTAGGGGAAACACTGCAAAGGGTAGAAAGACTTCTGTCCTTGTTTGACCACGATAATGTCAGCCGTCTCCCTACACGTACTCAGTCTGTCAAGATGTTCTTTTGTGTAGAGGCTAATTCAGAGTGGAAAACAGGAACTGATTCAACTGCTTCTACATGATTAGAATATATGGAGCAGTTCATAATGAAAGGATGCATACGTTTCATCATATCAACCATAGTCCTGGGAGGTAAGGGTTACATTAAACTAACATGTATCATGGTTACAGAAAACGAACATGTATCAGGGTTATGCTGAATGATGTGACTGCTGTCCTGACATGTTGTTGTATTGTTTATCTCTTTCTAGAAAAGGCTAATCTAATACGTAAGAAGGTAAGTGTTGTTACTAGTTTGATACAGAACACAATAATATGTGTGACCCTAGCTGGCAGTGGTGGAGTTATTAGATAATGACCTTGTAATGAACCAAATGTTGATGTTTTATTTACATTTTTATTTTTTAGCAAATGATAAAACAGGAACTGGATACAGAGTTAACTGGTAAGTTCTTATTCCTCATGTTTCACTTTGTAAATGAGTAACAGATCATTAATTAATATCCAGTGATTTGCAATGCTTACTGACTCAGACCAAGTCAAATGATATCGCTGTGATTCAAAACATTTCATCTAATTGTACCAGAGAGTCAGAGCCTACCTAGCAGAGGGACCAGAGTGGCAGACCTACTGAACAACATCTTGTAGATCAGGGGTCGCCAACCCGTGCCTGCGGGCACCTGGTCGCCCGCAGGGAATGTTCTAAAAATAGCACAAAAAAAACGTGTCATGATTGGGATACATTTTCAACAAGACAAGTGTGTATGTTAGGGCTGTAACGATACGCGTATCAAACCGAAAATCGCGATACTCAAAGCCACGAACCTGTCTCGCGGTGTGAGAAGGCAGAAGCGCGATATGCCCTTTCTAACTCTTCGGTCAAATTGTCCGATTGAAATTTGCTAATAATTTGTCTAAATAATAGTCTGCTGACAGCGCCCCCTCCTATCGATGCCGTAAATATGTGACGAGATGCCCTCTCTGTGATCACAGCTCTCCGTGGCTACGGAGGATTGCATTTCACCAAAGCCGTCGAAGTCCTCATATGCGATACGAACGACATTTATCCAGAGTGGGCCAAGCGCGAAAATAATTGCCTGTGTGATCCTGTCTCTATTGTTTTGTGTGATTTGACTGGCAGTTTGTCTGCTTATAGGTCGGAATGAAGCGGCCACCGATTATTGACAGGATTGGTACTTTATTCTACCGGACTCGTTCGCTTCTTCACTAGACACACGCGCTACCGCTCGCTCTCCTCGCTCGTCCACTCACTCGCTGACGTCACTCACACACGCATACGCACACTGCCATTCTCGCGCACACACATATGCTACTCGTAACACTATGCCTCGTTATTGCGACGTTCATGTTTTTCCTCATCTATTGAAAGTTAGGTTATTAAACATGTTGCATTCTATACGGCCTGATTATGTCATTATTTAAGCTACATAGCCTAATAAGAATATTTGAATAAACCAACCAAACAGTTAAAGGGGCCCTATCTTGCCTACCAAAAAGCATCCTCCAACTGCAATCTTTGGTTATTTCTTTATTAATTTAGCTATACTTTAATAGTATTCTTTCGGTTCAAATCTGTTCAGTGTTCCAAATTATTTGTTATTAAATGTTACATTAAGATAATTGGTATATAAGTGTTGTTTAAATAAAATGCTTTTTAAATTTAAAAGAATCGTGGGATGTATCGAACCGTGGGTCAAAAATCGTGATACAAACCGAATCGTGAATTTGTGTATCGTTACAGCCCTACTTATTTGCAGGCAGACTGTTGAGATGACCAAGCGGCACAATGTGGAGCGACATTTCATTACCTATCATAATAGCTTCCAGGCTAACTACCCACCTAAAGTTATTTTTATCCAGGAAGTTTGTATCAAACAAGTAGCCCTTCATACGACTCAGTACCCTTGATGTAGCTCTCGGGTTCAAAAGGGTTGGTGACCCCTGAACTAGATATTAGATTATAGAATGGCGCTATCCATGTACAGGCATGCAAACTGGCTCGGGGTGAAAAAGGTGAGAATGATGCGTGAGCTGAGAAAAACACATACCCACTATAGGGTTCCAGGTTTATACTCCGGGGAGTTTTCTTTTACATTTTTTAATGTATTAGGGTTAGTCAAAAGCTAAAAAAAATTACAGGACTGCGCACAATTACGAACAAAGCATTAATTTATTATGTGCAAGGGCAGCCCCAATAGGTACATAACTTATTACAAAATTAAGAGAGAATATTGAGAAGAATAAAAAGAGGTGGGAGGACAGGGCAATAGGAGTATGCCATTATTTATTTTTCTTCTTGGCCTGGACCAGTGTCTCAAGGGCCCGCTTTCGCTGTTTTGGAGCATTCAAAACAGCGACTTCTCTCGGCTATATCGACTAGTATGTATCAACACAACTGGTGACCCGCTGAAAAATTCTCTTTTGGCGCGTTTCCACCAGAGGGTGCGTTCGGTTCGGTTCGCAAAGTTGCGGCACGGTTCGCGTTTCCACCGCCAAAAGTGGGCGTGACATGGGGATAAAAACAAACCGCAAGGTATTATTCTGGACAATGGACGTGTCGCGTAAAACGTTAGCTTGGGCGAACAAGGAGGTGGAGCATGGACCTATTAAAGAAGACAATACTTTATTAAAGCATGCAATTGTGATGTAGAACAAAATAAAAAGAAAACAAAGTGCTTGCATGATATTGAAGCCTACAGCGATCGTTACTTAACTTGTGTGGTGGTGCCTTATCATTTGTTTACCCTCGCTCTCATTGGCTGAATCGATGAGAACGTTTTAGATAATATAAGGTCGCGGGGAGACGAAGCTCTGTTCGTTTGCATATTTTATTTACGTGACCATATTTTTGTTATGTTTGTTTTGGGAATCAGTTCTCGTCGTTCACCTTCGGGATGTTTACGTAGCTGCCGCGGCGATCGACATCCGGCCTACCATGAGGGTACCGTCGGCGGTGGAAACGCTCGGTGGAAACGAGGCATTTAAAGGCTCCGCTGGGCTCACGCTTGGCCGTTCTATTTCATGTAGGCTACGCCGTCTAGGCTTCGCCTTATGGGCTTGTCCCGTGCGCACGCCCGCGCGCGCTGAAAATTCAAACTATGCACCTATCAGCGTGGGCACCGCCCACATTTCCCACGGTATCGTGTCTATATAACGCGGTGTATACCGTCGCTCATCCTCCCTTTTCTTTCAGCACTTGTGCTTATCAGCGAGAAATTGAGTACTACTATTAAGAAGATGAGAACTTCAACACGGATCTCCCAAGCCGGTGGCAGCGGCTCGGGCGAGGCCGCGGACAAACGGCCTTTTTCAGGGCCACCTGAGAGCGCTCCTAGAGCTAGGCCCTTTTCAGGACTCCTATGCGCCTCCTGTCCCGCCTCCCTGGCACCGGGTGACGGGCACTTGGCGTGCTCTTGGTGCCTCGGCGCCGACCACGCCGCGGCTGCTATGGCGGCCCCCGTCTCCTGTGTCGCCTGCCGGGAGCTGCCTGAAGAGGGGATCCTCTCCAGGCATCTCTTCTTTTCCCCTGCGGTGGAAATGGCTGACGCCATCGACCTATTCGGACCTGACGTCGACGATGGCATCATCGACGCCTCCCTGGACGACGTCTTCGGCGACTCGGCGTCCGGTTTTTCCCGCTCTCGGGTTACAACCGCCACCGTCATACAACACGAGGGTCCGCGCCGGATGACCGATCTCTTCCGGGAGATCATGGGTGAGGCGGCGGCCATCAAAGGGATTCCCATGCCGGCCCCGCCTCTCGCCCCCGTATCTGACGATATGCAGGGCGAGTGCTTTCGCACCCCATCTTTTTCCCGGCGGGTTACCCAGTGCCCCTTGTTCCCGCCTTTGCAGCACTTGTTTATTGCTGCCGGTGAGGACCCTTCGACCCTGAAGGCTCCGGTAAGATCCTACACGGATTTCACCAACGTGGAGGGGTGGGCCGATACTCAGGCGAGGGGGATCCCTCGTCTGGAGCCTCCCCTGGCAGCGCTTCTCTGTCCGGGCGCCGGATGGCTCCTTAACGAAATGCCGCTGCCCCCCGACCGCCTCCAGAAGCAGATTGTCGGCCTAACGGACAGGGTGTTCGTTTGTGCCTCTCAATCCGCGGCGGCGGTCAACAACATCGCCCTGCTTCTCCTTGTCGGCTGACAGGGAGGCCTACGGCCCGGAGGAAGCCGCGAGATGGCTGGCGGTTTCCCGCTTTTCCAGCACCATCCTCCAGTTATGCCAGCCGATAGCCGTTTCGGCCGGCCAGCATATGGCGTGGGCTACCATGATTCCTCTGTAGGGGCAGAGGAATACGGGTTATTCCTGGACGGTCTTCCTCAGCTGTCGGCTCGCCCTCTCTCCAACCGCTATGCGTGTTGCCAAGAGCGGTGCGTTCTGCCATCGTGGTTGGACACCACGTTGAGATGGGGCCATCCCATACAGTTCAAGCGTCGTCCCCCACCCTTTATGGGGTTGGTGGAGACCACGCTACGGGACCCGGCTGCGAGCACGGCTCTGGCAGCAGAGGTGGCACGTCTCTTGGTAAAGGGGGCCATCACTGTCGTTCTCCCCCGCGAGTCTCACCTAGGTTTTTATTCCCGCTACTTCCTGGTTTCCAAGAAGTCAGGGGAAATGAGACCTATTCTGGATCTTCGCGTGTTCAACAGATTCGTTGCCACGAGGAAGTTCAGAATGCTCACGGTCGGGGCATTGTTCCGGTGTGTGAGAGAGGACGATTGGTTCACATCCCTGGATCTCAAGGATGCTTACTTCCACGCCCCTGTTCGGCAGGCGCACAGGAAGTTTCTCCGCTTTGCCTTTATGGGGATGGCGTACGAGTACCAATGTCTGCCGTTCGGCTATTCCCTGGCTCCGCGCACCTTCTCGAAGTGTGTGGAGACGGCGTTGGAACCGCTCAGACATCAGGGAAAGAGGATTCTCTTCTACCTAGACGATCTGCTTATTCTGAGCAACTCAGAAGAGACCGCGAGAACACCATGTTGGTGATAAACCATCTCTCCTTCCTGGGTTTTGCCATCAACTGGGAGAAGAGCTCCCCGCTCCCCAGCCGGCAGACAGTCTACTTGGGGCTTTGCCTAGACTCAGCCACCATGACTGCGATGCTTTCGCCTCCTCGGCGAGACGCCATCCTGTCGGCGCTCTCCCGTTTTCACGTTCGCAGAAACGTGACCGCACTGTCCACCATGCGCCTGTTGGGGCTGATGGCAGCTGCCCACCCCGTGGTCCCCCTGGGTCTGCTTTTTTTGCGCAGACTCCAGCGGTGGTTTGCTCGCCAACGGTTGGACCCCAGGCGACACAAGCTCAGGGTGCTCCTCGTCCCCCGTTTGGTGTCGCCAGACCTGGAATATTGGAAAGGACCCTCCGCCCTTCTCAAGGGTGTTCCACTGGGCAGGGTGGCGTCCTACGTAGTGGTCTTCACGGACGCCTCGTTGACGGGTTGGGGAGGAACGTGCCTCTCTCACTCGGTCGGAGACGAGTGGCGCACGCCCCCTACAGCACACATAAATGTGTTGGAGCTCGACGCTGTGAGGAAAGTGCTGTTGCATTTCTTTCACCTGGTGCGCGGCCGCCACGTTCTGATCAGGACAGACAGCGTGTCGGCGGCGGCGTACATCAACAGACAGGGGGGAGTCCGCTCCCCTGCTCTCCACCGAAAGGCGGTCGAGCT
Source organism: Gadus morhua (assembly GCF_902167405.1). NCBI lineage: Eukaryota > Metazoa > Chordata > Actinopteri > Gadiformes > Gadidae > Gadus > Gadus morhua. The sequence goes on along the minus strand of NW_021964147.1, from coordinate 357,797 downwards.
CTGGCTTTGGGCACATCAGTATCTCCGCAGTCTGAGAGCCCTGCATATCGCGGGCGCCCAGAACTTTGGGGCGGACCTCATGTCTCGAGGCGGTCCCCGCCGAGACGAGTGGCGGTTACATCCCGACATTGTAACAGCGCAGGTGGACCTCTTCGCGTCCCGGGAGAACACGCACTGCAGGTGGTGGTTCTCCCTCAGCCCTCGGGATCTTCCCCCTTTGGGGGTAGATGCGTTGGCACACACACCTTGGCCGCGGGCTCTCTTGTATGCGTTTCCCCCGCTCCAGCTGACCCTTCCTCTTCTGGAACGGGTCAGACAGGAGAGACTGTCCCTGATATTAGTGGCCCCGGAGAACCGTTCAGCTCTGTGGTTTCCAGAGCTGGCCGCGCTCTCGCGGTCGGCGCCTTGGCCAGTACCATTCAGGCCGGATGCGCTTTCACAGGCCCACGGGACGGTGCACCACCCGCCCGATGTCTCGGGACGGCTGTTGGTTTGGCTCCTGAGAGGTTAATCCTGCAGGGCAAAGGTTTGCCTGAGACGGTTATCAACACTATACAGAGTGCTCGTGCGCCTTCTACTTCTTCCCTCTATGCGGCGAAGTGGTGCGCCTTCTCTAATTGGTGTGAGACGAACCACGCTGTCCTATCTCAATGCGAGGTGGGAAGCGTGCTTTCGTTTCTGCAAAACTTATTGGAAAAAGGTTTGGCCTTATCCACTATCAAGGTCTATGCGGCAGCCGTTTCGGCTGGCCATGCAGGCTGTGATGGTGGACCGATCTTCAGCCATCCACTGGTCAAGAGATTCTTGCGTGGGGCTAGACGGGTTAGGCCTGTTTCACGCGTGCTTACACCACGCTTGGATCTCCCCACCGTGTTGCGCGGATTGTCCAGGGATCCTTTCGAGCCTCTCTCCCAGGCCCCTTTGGATGCCCTGTCATTTAAGACGGCGCTCTTGTTGGCCTTGGTTTCTGCCAAGCGGGCCGGTGAGCTAACCGCTCTGTCTGTCAGCCCGAGTTGCTTGTTGCTAACGAGGACAGCTCCTTCGCGTTGCTAAGACCTAATCCTGCGTTCCTCCCGAAGAACATTAATAGTTCTTTTCGGTCGAGGGATATTGTGCTTAAGGCTTTTCACCCCCCGCCTCATTCTAGTGAGGCGGAGGCGGAGTTGCATCTCCTGTGCCCGGTTCGGGCGTTGGCTATGTACGTGAATCGCTCGGCAGCGTTCCGCTCCACACAACAGTTGTTTGTGTGTTATAGCGACGCTAGCAGGGGCCGCGCTCTCTCTAAGCAGCGGTTTTCTCGCTGGGTATGTGAGGGTGTTTGCCTAGCCTACTCTCGGCAGGGCTTGGCGCCACCGTTGGGCGTTAAAGCTCACTCCACACGGAGCGTGGCCGCTTCAACGGCTCTACTCAAGGGCGTTTCGGTGGAAGACATCTGCGCGGCTGCGTCTTGGTTTTCCCCCGGCCCCTTTGTCCGTTTTTACATGTTAGACATGTCCAGGGGCTCACTCGGCAACTCTGTGCTAGAGTCCGGGACCCCTTTTACGGCTTAAGAATATAGACATGTTCTTTAAAGCGGCGTGGTTGGATTTCCTCTCGCCGGCTGGCGAGTTGGTCTTGATTACCAGTCTCTTACTCTCCCACCTTTTTTCAAATGAAAAACAGGCTAGGGGGTTTTCTATTGGCTCGCCAATTGTCTGGTGGTTTTGTTTACCAGTGAGGCACTCCCGCCGTTTTCTTCAAATAAGAAACGGCCGAGAGAGTCCCATTATTGGAGAGCCGAATTCCGTAGCTCCGCCCCCGGTGGTAGCGGACCTAATGGAAACCGTGTTGCTCTGGTTTTCTTTTCCTTTTCATGGGTTCCATGAAGCACGGAATAGAGCCGGAGTCTTTACAGACTCACTTTTTTCTCCCTTGATCATTGCCTTGCTTGATCTAGGAGGAATTAGTTTTTATAAAGCTGTTGTGTTTTACACTTCCTTGGCTTTTTGAGTCTTAATGTGCTCTGGTGACTTAGGTCGTTTTGACTGGGGTCCAGCAGGAGTACATTGATCGGGCTCCGCTCGCAGCTTCACCTTAGCCCATAAGGCGAAGCCTAGACGGCGTAGCCTACATGAAATAGAACGATAGTTATGTTATTATAACTCTAGTTCTATGATTGTAGGCGTAGCCGTCTAGTTTCCCACCTGCTGTACCCTCCAAATGCTGAAAGAAAAGCGTGGAGGATGAGCGACGGTATACACCGCGTTATATAGACACGATACCGTGGGAAATGTGGGCGGTGCCCACGCTGATAGGTGCATAGTTTGAATTTTCAGCGCGCGCGGGCGCGCGCACGGGACAAGCCCATAAGGCGAAGCCTAGACGGCTACGCCTACAATCATAGAACTAGAGTTATAATAACATAACTATCGTTTCAGATGGTAGGCGACTTTCTGCTCGCGCTGTCGGTTGGCCGCGCGGCTTCACGAGCGCGCGCATGCGTTCGACGAGCACGGAAGCGACAGTTCCATGGGAGTGCGCCCACTTGTCGTGCCGCCTGACAGAATGCTGCGCCTTCTCTCTGTCCGCTCGCCTCTCCATTGAGAATGTATTAGCAGGCGCTACAAGGACTCCATGGCTGGCCATCAGACCCCCCCCCCCCCAAATGTTTTCTCAACGGATCTCCACGAATCACACAAGTGGTCAATTTTGTCTTCAAAACTGCGAATTTCGCCGAAAGGTGACTAGTTTGCATGTATATAAGACACTACTCTCATAGCTGGGGCGATGTGGCCAGCATAACGTCAGCTCAGTGGTGTTTATAACGTAGCTCACTGAGTCGTCATGACAACACAGAGCAGGGACAAAGGGTAGAAAGACTTCTGTCCTTGTTTGACCACGATAATGGCAGCCGTCTCCCCACACGTATTCAGTCTGTCAAGATGTTCTTCTGTGTAGAGGCTAATTCAGAGTGGAAACCAGGAACTGGTTCAACTGATTATACATTTAAATATATGGAGAAGTTCATACTGATAGGATGGATACGTTTAATAATATCAGCCATAATCCTGGGAGGTAAGGGTTGGATTGAACTCTATCATGTATCATGTTTCATTAAACTAACATGTTTGTGTTACATTAACCTAACATGTATCATGGTTATATTAGGGCGCACTCACACTAGGCCATCTGTACCGTGCCCATATCCATCCGCCGGGGGCGCCAAAAAAATGTTTTGTTTTTTTTTGTTGTTTTTTTACACTGTATTCATCTAACTTTAACTTCAATGTTTATATTTCTTAATACCAGTAGTTATGTCGAAATAAATATTAGACAACATAACATAACATGCAAAATAAAAGAGCGCCCTAGTTTCCATTTCCTCCGCGCCCGATCTCGTCTGATCTCGGAGGCTAAGCATGGTCGGGCCTGGTTAGTACTTGGGGTAGAGGTGTTGGTGCGCTGTCTCCACAGAGACAACGCAGAGATATGATCATGGGCAGTTCTAACTGGAGAGAAAATGAAATCCGCGAGCTGCTGATCATGTGAGAGAAGGTTATGCAGTCGTATTAAACAAATACGTTGAAAGGTGGTGCGATCTACGAGAGAGACGTAGAGGAACTGTCCTTACGAGGCTTTTGTCGGGATAAAAAACAAGAAACAAAATAAAGAATTTCTTGGCGTTTTTTGCACTTGTAAATAGTTAAAACGTTTGTAGCCTACATTCAGACGTGAACTTATTCTTGCATGCGGTTGTCTTCATTCATAAAAAAAGAAAAACATTCGGGAGTAAACAAATTATTGTAAAGAGGTCTAGACTCCGTGCGCAGCCCCGCCTTCTCCTGTGAACCAAGAAAGCCCGCGCCGTGACGAACTGGGGATTTTTTATCAAAAACTCAACTTCACTATTGCACCAACGTGAACTCACGCATGAACCGCTTGCCACCATGTTTATTGTTTACTGGGAAAGATGGGTCGCATGGACTATCTATCATCCAGCTCAGGTAGCGTAGCCGTGTGTGTGCGCGTGTCGGCTCATTAGCATCTGTACCGTGGCCTGAGCACACCTCTCCGAAGTGTGCTCAGTCCACGGAATTGATCATAATGTATCATGGTTACAATAAACTAACATGTATCATGGTTATGCTGAATGATAGTGACTGCAGTCCTGACATGTTACTGTATTGTTTACCTCTGTATAGAATTGATTGATCAACTTCTGGAGGTAAGTGTTATTACTGGTTTGATACAGAACACAATAATATGTGTGACCCTAGCTGGCAGTGGTGGAGTTATTAGATGATGACCTTGTAATGAACCCAATGTTGATATTTTATTCACATTTTTATTGGATTGAAAAAGGAAACAAGGGAACAGGAGAGGAAGATAACTGGTAAGTTCTTATTCCACATGCTTCACTTTGTAAATGTGTAACCGATCATTAATAAGTATCCAGTGATTTGCATGGGTTACTGACTCACAAGTCAAATGATATCGCTGTGATTCAAAACATTTCATCAAATTGTACCAGAGAGTCAGAGCCTACCTAGCAGAGGGACCAGAGTGGCAGACCTACTGAACAACATCATCTAGATATTAGATTATAGAATGGAGCTATCCATGTATATAAGACACTACTCTCATAGCTGGGACGATGTGGCCAGCATAACGTCAGCTCAGTGGCGTTCATAACGTAGCTCACCGAGTCGTCATGACAACAAAGATCAGTGACAGGGTAGAAATGGCGCTTTCACTTTCACTCCTTTAGTTCGTAGACTGGGTCCGATTCAGGGTGAAGGTGAGCCTTTGTTACCTTTTCATTTGGTTCGGTCAGCGTTCACACTGGACTCTGATAGGCCGACCGTATTGTAATCCAACGCCTCGCGGTCGGCGGGTCGCTCGTCTGTTGGGCAGAACCTCCGAGGGAAACTCCCAACGCCTCCTAGTTGAGGACGACATCAATGGAGAAGCTTTGTGTGGTCTTGGGTTTTTTCATTCTGATTTGGTCTACAAATAAAAAAATAATTGGATGAACTTCCAACATTCTTTAACTGAATGTTGGAAGTTCATCCAAAAAAAAACCAAGTAATTGGTTACTCACACTTTCACCACAGAATCCCTTTATATAATCTTCAGACCATCAGGGCTAAAGGCATCAGCCTTATAGAGGGTCGCCTGGGCATCCCAGCCCTCATAGGATAAAATAAAATACTATTAATAATACAATTCATCGGGCGCCCTTCCCCATGTTCTGCCTTGAGGTAACAAATTAACAAATAAAGAAAGAAAACAAAGTTATACACTTTGCTGCCCTCAGAGGTTTCATCTTGCAGCCTACTTTGTTCACTGAAAGTGCGGGGATGGGTTACCGTTTGATGCTAAAAATCCCCCGACTCATTTGAAGTGCAGAGACCCCAAACACCAGGACAGCGTCTGGACACCAAGAGTACAGAACTCTCTCAGAGCTGCTCAGAGAGATCTGCTCTGACTGTAAAACTGTACTTTTCAACGTTGTTGGACATTTTCTTACATTTATTATTTTGTTGATAAGTGCTGCTAGCCTGGTTCCAGCGCCCAAAGTTGAACATATTTTAACTTTACTGGACGGTGAAAAAAGGCAGAGAGTGAGAGGCAGGCTTCAGGCACGAAGTTTAGAAAATGGAGAAAACAGGAGGAGGAGGAAAGGAAAGCCTTGATTTGTGGTGGCTAGCTAGCTACTCTGCAGCAGCAGCTACAGGTTCTGTTTGTGATGTCAGGCTAACTTCATCTACTCTATAACTGTCCAGATGGAGCTGCTGGAGAAGGGACATCTGGTCCCTCATCCACACGTCTCCTCTCTCCGGAGCTTGTACGTTCAACCCATTATTTGTGGTCTCTGTGTCATAAATAATAAACTGCTATTTAGTCTTTATTATTATAGTTATTATTATTATTGTTGAATGTTACAGTTACACCTGTTACTAATTAATTGTAGGTCTTAGTCATATGATATAAAGTGTATTTGTACAGTGCCACCTTATATGTAGTAGAATGACAGAGGACTTGATGCAGTGGTGTAACAGTATGGATGAACTGTATGTTTGAACACAGCCTGCAGGTCTAGAGACATCCATCCCTCCAGCTCCCTCCAGTGAAACACAGCCTGCAGGTCTAGAGACATCCATCCCTCCAGCTCCCTCCAGTGAAACACAGCCTGCTGAAGGTGAGTTGTGTTAATTATGTTAAAGCTTCAGTTATATCAATAATGACAATATGAACTAATCCAGATTCTATTAAATATCACGATCATTTCACCCTGTAACTCTGAAATATTATGGCCACAAATAGATGCAAGAGAATATATAAGACTATATTAGAGTGCAACAATCCCATCAAAAAATAATTTAAACCAAGATGACCTTTGGACCTTTTTTCACTTGTGAAATTGAACACTACTGGTCAACTGTTATCTATAATCCTGCTCATTGTGTGTGTCTTGTTTTTTGTGTGTGGTTGTGTGGGTTGGTTGTGTTACTGGTTTTAGGGGGTGGTTGTGTGTCTGGTTGAGTCTCTACTTGTGTTGGGTGTTTGTGTTTGACTCCCTGGTTGTGTGGGGTGGTGGTACTGTGTCTGGTTGTGATCTCCACCTGAGAGTACCCAGCTGCAGAGCTGCTCCACTGGGCTTCAGTCTTCAGTGAGTGTTGCTGCATGTGGAGGCTGGCTGTATGTCCTGACTCTCTGCTGACTTCTCTTCCAGAAACGACGCCACTAATGTCCAGTGAATCTCCTGCACCAACCGGGGACCAACAAGAACACACTTCAAGAACAAGTACCCCTGATGTAACTATGGATGGTCATGATGATGACCAGAGTCTGGATGCCCTCGCCTACCGGTCTGGTACTGGACAGCTAGACATTGAGATGGGTCCAGTCCAAACACTGCCCAAAGATCGTAACAGGATTCTTTAATATCGCTGTTAGACCCAAGTTTCCCATCGACCGTGATTCACTATTGAAGGGGAATGACATTACAGGAGACAAAGTAACGCAGTTCTAGAAATTCTGTATCAACATGAAAGTGAATCTGATGGTTCAAACTCAGAAACTAGGGGAGGAAATACACCAGTCTGATTCCTTCCTGATGCCAGCTTTCACAGGAGAAGAGGCGTGGTGTGTTTAACATCATTATTTGATCAATCCTCACATTATTCTTCTATGTATGGTTCACGGAGCAAAGAGAAGCGAGGTGTTAATAAATAGTGTGAGGTGTGCTCTGTGAGGCGTCCTGGGGTATGATGGGTAACCTTGGCTTGGGTCCAAGCTCCACCTCTCTTGGGCGACCACCAAGGAAGACGATATTTTCTTTATGATATATTTTTTTACAACGTTACTAAAGTTACTAACTATTTTGTAAACGATGACACGTACATATTTCACCGATGCAAGTATCTTTTCTTGTTGTTTTTCTGCTAAACTTTTAGTAACATCACTTTTTTGAAGGCTTTTGACCGTAATCATTTAGGGACTGAAATTTAAAATAACAGATGCAAAACCTTTAATGAAAATATCTACCAATTTACTGCACTGTATTTCAATGATGATTTCTTATTTACATTTAATGGATTTTTTTTTTTTTTAAGTAATTCCTGTACTTCTTTTTTACTTCTTTCCTTGAGTTGTTCAGGAAGCATTTGGGGTGCTGGGATTAGCATTAAATGGCCTTCTTTCATGTGACAGTCAAACATTGTTAGTTACATACTATTGTTTGTGATGAAGTGGAGTTAGAGAGGGCTGGTTGTTGGGGTATGCTTTTATGAGAGCACACTAATAAAGGGTTGAACATTGCGTCTTAGTTTGTGGTCTGTTTGTGACAAGGGACCTGGAGACTCCACCTCATAAAGTCCGGTCTCACAGGAAGATTGCAAAAACACAAAAAGGGCACAAGGACGCTGTAGACTGAGACAGGGAAACAATCCAAACAAAGGAAGAAAAGACAGGTCACCTTCTGAAGAGAAGTCAGGGAGCAGGCAAAGGGCAGAACCGCAGGCAAAGGCCAAAAACAGGCAGGAACCAGACAGGCAGGAACCAGGCAGGCTGGAACCAGGCAGGCAGACTGCAGGGCCTTTTGACCTGACTAGGTAAGCCAAGACCAAACGTAAGATCAATCTAACAAGGTGGCACTGACAGCCCAGGATATACATAGGCTGAGTAGTTAACACACAATGAGGAACAGGTGAGAAGGAAAAAGGGCGGGAAACTAACACCGGCAGGATGTACAGGTGAGAGGCGGAGTCAGAAGCACAGCAACAATAGACGCATGGTGGACAAAACACAGAATAACCAGCAGGAGGCCAAAGAGTCACTGAGCCCAGACAGAGGTGCTGACAATCAAAGGTTTAACATTTATTTTCCATTCCTTCTGTTTATATTTGTGGGTTGTTCATTGAAAAAAAATATTATTGTGTAGAGCGTATGTATGTACACAAGTGTACATATTCCCAAAACAAATTTGGACAGTGTCATGACAGTCTTGTCTGATGTTGTTAACTCACATTTAATTTCATCACCCAATGAAAATGACCCAAAATACTGTTTAAAGGGGACATATTATGCCACCAGGTGTGAGTGTGATTAGCCGTTACAAGCCATTTGAAAATGTGCAGCTTCTGACATCACAAGTGGGCGTGTCCACCTAGATGTGTGCTGGATAGATCAGTCCACCAGCCTACCCAGTGGACTGAAGCAAACCGTCAAAAATCCGTCATGCATCTAAATTTGTTACCGATGTGGCTGACGTTCAGACTTTTACCGTTCAAATCTGTACTTGTTTGTTCATAAAACTCTGTTTCAAATATTCATATGCCCCACTGGCTTCAGCGGTAGCTCCGTTGTCATTATTGTTTAAAGAGGCCATGCTGGCATCATGCCTGTTGCAGTTAATCCACAGGAGCCGGTAAACAGTGCGTGAGCGTCGTTCAACATTCACAAAATATATGAGAGCGTTCAATGAACACCGCTCTTTTAGCGTGCTCATGCACCCCACTGGCTGGCAATACAAAGTCTCTGGTTCAGGTGGAGCAGTTGGGTTAAAGGATAGACTAGACCAGGGGCCCGTTTCAGAAAGCAGGTTTAGTGAAAACTCTGAGTTAGTTAACCCTGAGATGAGGGAAACTCTGGTTTTTCAGTTTCACAAAGCCAGTTCAGCTTTACTCTGAGTCAGTTACCCTGGCAACATACTCCGTGAACCTAACCTGCTCGCTGGCAGGTTTTCATCAACTAACCCAGAGTTTCTCCTGCTCTTAAGTTGAAGCCTGCAGACTGAAGGCAGTGGCAGACATGGCGTGTCCTTTTATTGAAGAGCCAGTTGATGTCGAGGCGCAGATACTTGGATGTTTTATCATTCCCTGATGAGTAGCTACCTGTTTGAGCGTTTCCGTTTCTCTGCATCATCAATAATTTATGTAAACAATATTCTCAGCCCTCACATCGCTCACATGACACATCGTGGACACGCTCTCAGTTCCGAGCAAATTCTTTGTATTGCACTTCGTTTTTTTGCCAACGGCAGTTTTTTGTATAACGTTGGTGATGCAGAGCATGTGTCCAAGGCAACTGTCTGTCGGGCTGTCCGAAATGTGACACTTGCACTGAAACGGCTACTATGCACGTTTGTAGTGTTCCCAAGTCACAGACCCACCAGACTTCTCAAAGAAGAGTTCCACAGAATTGCAGGTATCAGTCTAAGCAGTAATTCATTTATGTTATAAAGCTTTGAGACTTGAAGCACTAATCAGTCAATTTGATATATTTTAGGGTTTCCAGGTGTGATTGGCTGCATAGATGGCACTCACATTCCTATCATAGCTCCTTCAATAAATGAAGGAGATTATGTGAATAGGAAATCTGTCCACCGCATTAATGTACAGGTAGGCCTAAATAGTAGCCTTTAACATTCCAAATGAAATATGCTTCACTATACAGCTAATTACTGTTCTCCACTGTGAAGATCATATGATGTGACGCAGCCCACATGATAAATAATGTGGAAGCGAAGTGGCCTGGGTCTGTGTATGACTCACGAATGTTTCGTGAGTCTACACTGAGTGCCAGATTTGCCCGTGGTGAGTTTATATATATAGTTTATATATCCTATATAGTTATATCCTATGATCAATATTTTGTTTCCTCCTATTACAACTGAAACAATAAAGTGTATCTTGTATTATCATAGGAGAGTTTGATGGTTATCTACTCGGAGACAGAGGGTACCCCTGCCAGCGCTATCTGCTGACCCCTGACCCTGACCCATGCCCACAGCAACACTACAACTTGGCTCACTGCAGGACACGAGCCAGACTCGTGGAGATGACCATCGGCATGCTCAAGGCCCGGTTCCAGTGCCTTCGAAGGCTCAGGGTCACCCCAGAAGGGGCTTGTGACATTATAGTGGCATGTTTGGTTCTCCACAACATTGCCACTATTAGAGGAGAACAATCTCCTACTCTTTCCCCCAATGATCCAGATAATAATCTTGACCCCCCTGCTGATGCACGAGATGGAAGAGCTGTTAGAGACATGATATGCTTCAATCATTTCTAACTGACTCTGCCTTTTTTCTGTTCGCTATAATGGAGGTCAAATTTTAAGATAACCAGAAAACACAAATTTGGAGACTTGTATGTATAAAAGGCATTTAGGTGTTGCTTTCATGTAGACAATATTAAATACTGGCAGTGTTGGGATTTTTCTTTGTTTAGCAGATTTCCCTAATTACTTAAATATATCTATCACATGTTGAATGCAGCCACTAAATGCTGTTTAATGAGGGCAGGCTAAACAACATCACAATTGCTTGTACTTAAATTATACCTTATCTGTTTGAACTACATTTTTATATTTCATTTTTAGTTGCAGCCAAGTCCGTTTGGGGCCTGTTGGGTTGCACCTGTGCGCACAAACACACATATGGAATATAATTGTTGAATAAGTGGAACATTCAAGAGAAAACATTTTCTTTTTCTCAAATACTCTGACTCGGTCAGCTATTTTTTTTCCACGCAAGCTCCCGCTTTTTGGCTGCTGCCATAGTATTGCTTTTTAGTAAAAAGATATGCTCGCTTTCTGCATATGCAGTCATTAAGATTTGCAACTCCGCTGGGGAGAAGTAGGAGGATCGAGGCCAGTACTTGTTGCCATGGTGAATCATGTTATCTGTGTTCCATTGATGAGGGCTTTTTATATCCTCATGCACGAGCTTCACTCAGAGTTACCTTGACTCAGAGTTGATTGAACTAAGCGTTATCACCTGTTCTGAAACCGAAAATTCAGAGTTTTACAGCTCAGAGTTGGTCAACCTAGAGTTAAGGTTTTAACTTAGAGTTTGTTGAACCTGCTTTCTGAAACGGGCCCCAGGTTTTGTTTGTTATGTAGGGCTAACTTTATCTACTCTATGACCGTCCAGGTGGAGCTGCTGGAGAAAGAACACCTGGTCCCTCATCCACACCTCTCCTCTCTCTGGAGCTTGTACGTTCAACCCATTATTTGTGGTCTCTGTGTCATTAAAAATAAACTGTTATTTCGTCTTTGTTATTATTATTATTTTTAAATTTTGCAGTTACACCGTTGTACTAATTAATTGTAGGTCTTAGTCAAATTATATGAAGTGTATTTGTACAGTGCTACCTTTTATGTAGTAGAATGACAAAGGGCTTAATGCAGTGGTGTAACAGTATGGATGAACTGTGTGTGAACACAGCCTGCAGGTCTAGAGACATCCATCCCTCCAGCTCCCTCCAGTGAAACACAGCCTGCAGGTCTAGAGACATCCATCCCTCCAGCTCCCTCCAGTGAAACACAGCCTGCAGGTCTAGAGACATCCATCCCTCCAGCTCCCTCCAGTGAAACACAGCCTGCTGAAGGTGAGTTGTGTTTATTACGTTACGTGTCTGGTTGTGTCTCTGGCTGTATGTGTGTGTGGTTGTGTGTCTGGCTGTGTGTGTGTGTCTGTCTGTCTGTCTGTCTGTCTGTCTGTCTGTCTGTCTGTCTGTCTGTCTGTCTGTCTGTCTGTCTGTCTGTCTGTCTGTCTGTCTGTCTGTCTGTCTGTCTGTCTCTCTCTCTCTCTCTCTCTCTCTCTCTCTCTCTCTCTCTCTGTCTGTCTGTCTGTCTGTCTGTCTGTCTGTCTGTCTGTCTGTCTGTCTGTCTGTCTGTGTGTCTGTGTGTGTGTGTGTGTGTGTGTGTGTGTGTGTGTGTCTGGTTGTGTCCTCATCTCCACCTGAGAGTACCCAGCTGCAGAGCTGCTCCACTGGGCTTCAGTCTTCAGTGAGTGTTGCTGCATGTGGAGGCTGGCTGTATGTCCTGACTCTGCTGACTTCTCTTCCAGAAACTACACCACTAATGTCCAGTGAATCTCAACCAACCGGGGACCAACAAGAACACACTTCAAGAACAACTACCCCTGATGTAACTATGGATGGTCATGATGATGACCAGAGTCTGGATGCCCTCGCCTACCGGTCTGGTACTGGACAGCTAGACATTGAGATGGGTCCAGTCCAAACACTGCCCAAAGATCGTAACAGGATTCTTTAATATCGCTGTTAGACCCAAGTTTCCCATCGACCGTGATTCACTATTGAAGGGGAATGACATTACAGGATACAAAGTAACGCAGTTCGAGAAATTCTGGATCAACATGAAAGTGAATCTGATGGTTCAAACTCAGAAACTAGGGGAGGAAATACACCAGTCTGATTCCTTCCTGATGCCAGCTTTGAAAGGAGAAGAGTAGTAATGTGTTTAACATCATTATTTGATCAATCCTCACATTATTCTTCTATATGTGGCTCACAGAGCAAAGACAAGCGAGGTGTTAATAAATAGTGTGAGGTGTGCTCTGTGAGGCGTCCTGGGATATGATGGGTAACGTTGGCTTGGGTCCAAGCTCCACCTCTCTTGGGCGACCGCCGAGGATGATGTACAGGGAATGATGATATGGAGATTACAATTTTTTTACATTATTCTTACCATTTGATTAAAATGTTTTAAAGTTCAAAAGCTTTATTTAAGATTTTATTATGAGAAAGTCAAGGGACACCAGAGGTGTCAAAAGTATTCACATTCATTACTCAAGTAGAAGTATAGATACTAGCGTTTAAAAATACTTCTGTAGAAGTTGAAGTATAGACTCAAGCTTTTTAATTAAGTAAAAGTATAAAAGTACTGGTTTCAAATCTACTTAAAGTATTAAAGTAAAGTAATGCAAGGGGAAAAAAATGCCATTAAGGACAAAAGCGTAGGCCGTGCCACAGGGGCCTATAGAATTACAATCAGCTTTTTTTGCCAAGTATGCTCACACATACAAGGAATTTGGTCTCTGCATTTATCCCATCTGTGAATTAGTGACACACACAGCCACTTCCCCCCCAAAAAACATTTTTCTAAAGGCCATCTAATGACTATAATGTTAATGTTGAAAAAATTGGGATGCACCTGTTTCAGACACATTTATACCCATTTAAATTGAATGCATATTAGTACAATGCAAATACATTAAAGAATATGTGTACTACTGAGCATTAACATGTGTTTCATGGAGCAGAAGATATGATGACTAGTTCCCTGTAAGTATTGGAATGGTGCAAAAAGTCAAACTTCAGAGGCATGTTATCAAAAGCCTTTATTGGAACATACTGCAGCTAGTAGGCTATGTTCCAAGCTTAGCTGCAGGAATTTAAGATGTAACGAGTAAGAACTGAGTTTGTTTTTGCATCCAACCATCTCGAAAAATTCTTCCAGGTACGGCCAGGGATGTAGAAGGGTTGGCTGGTCTTCTTGGCTACCAACCTCCTCACTGGTGCTTGGTTGGGACATTTCGCTCATCGTCTGCTATTTCATAGCTGGAATGTGGCGCGATTTATGTCATGTCAGAGAATGTAGACGGGCTCTGGTCATGCGCAGGTGCCATGGATCGCGTATAAACCAATAAGGTGTCAGAATGGTATATGTTTCTATTCTCATCCAACCAATCAAATTCACTCTATCCGATGGCGCGAATCATCTGGATAGGTTTTTTTGAACGCCGGCGGAATAAAAACAAGCCGAAATTAAATGGGAGTAACGAGGCCATTTTTAAAAAGTAAGGAGTAGAAAGTACAGATAAGTGCGTGAAAATGTAAGAAGTAGAAGTAAAAAGTAGGCTGAAAAATAATTACTCCAGTAAAGTATAGATACCCAAAATTTCTACTTAAGTAAGGTAACAACGTATTTGTACTTAGTTACTTGACACCTCTGCGTGACACTAAAGTCACCCTCACAGTCAACATGTGAGAGTGCACGTCAGTGAGAGACATGAAGTGCATACTTCTTGAGTCACCGAGCGGTTAGGGGACAACTCAGAACTCAATGCATTATGTTTGGACACGAGACGTGCCCTAGCGGCAAATGGCCGCTGAGCGCAGTGTGGGGCTCCTACCACTAGGGGGTGGTAGAATTCCCATGGGCCCCCCCCTGCCTTGGGTCCCCCAAGCCTGTCCACCTTACACCCCCAGTCCGTCGGCCCTGCGAGCCACCACTCATTTAAAATGCGTTTCGATTGAGTTTTCCCGTTCAGTGGGTCTCCCCAAAGAGACTATTCTCCCCAAAGAGACAATTCTCCCCTATCACATACGGCCACTAGGTGGCTCCTGGTCACGCTGAAAAAACAATGAATTCATTAACGTTGCACATTCAGTCGGATTTCTTTCTTGTAAAATATTGCATTTATTGTTAGTTTTTGTTTCTTTTTTGTCTCTTCCCAAATATTTCAGAACTTCAACATGAAAATGATGGCAGCCAAAATATAGTGTGGACCATATATATTTTGAATGAAAGCATGTCAAAAAAATAAACCTTATTTTGCATTGAATAACTGAAACACAGCTGCACAACTTTGCTGCCATCACAATCGGTCAAACTGTTATAGTTAAAGGTCATACAAATTGGACATTTATTTATGATCTTACTTTTATCATATATTTATTTCACTGACATTTGCTATTGTGTCATTCTGTTCAGCTACAGTGGTGAGTGCCGACACAAATATATAACGGTTACAGGTTGTTAAGCACATAAGCACGAATTAAGTGGTGAATTATTCTAAATACTATGTTAAATCTTAAATCTGTAAATAAAGAGGTTTTACACTGCACTAAGTGCATGAAACAGTAGATGAAAACGTACTACTACAGCCCTGCTGAAATGATGGCGCCAAGGCCAGGGGGGACGGGATGTGTCACGGCGGACGTATAACGTAGGGTTCGAATAAGTTCCTGCTCCCCCTGACAAAGAGTATCAATGTAATATTCCATGTGTACTATTAGATTCATACCAATGTTATTGGTGAACTTGTTTATTCTTTTCTTACTGTGGTAATTTACAGGTCTATCCCTTATCAAACCAACAGGTTATTATAATACATTAGCAATGCAATTTATAGTATTGCGTAATGTTGAGAACCAGTTGATGCTAGCCTCTGGACCAGTTAACGGTCATGATACTCATGTATAGAAAAGGGTTAATGTCCCTGAGAGTTATTGGTGATACCACTGTTTCACCTTCCGGTCCCCGAGTCGTCCTCCAGAGCGGCTCTGCATGTCTGGTGGTCTGTCTAGCATCCAGCGCCCGGGCCGTCCCCTGGGGTCTCCTGCTCCTTCCCGGGCCGTCCCCTGGGGTCTCCTGCTCCTTCCCGGGCCGTCCCCTGGGGTCTCCTGCTCCTTCCCGGGCCGTCCCCTGGGGTCTCCTGCTCCTTCCCGGGCCGTCCCCTGGGGTCTCCTGTTCCTTCCCGGGCCGTCCCCTGGGGTCTCCTGCTCCTTCCCGGGCCGTCCCCTGGGGTCTCCTGCTCCTTCCCGGGCCGTCCCCTGGGGTCTCCTGCTCCTTCCCGGGCCGTCCCCTGGGGTCTCCTGCTCCTTCCCGGGCCGTCCCCTGGGGTCTCCTGCTCCTCCCCTAAGGTTCCCGGCTGGTCTATCCGGCTATCAGCCCACCTGCCCCTGAATCTCTCCTCCAGACCACCTCCACCCACCCTGCTCGGTTCTCCTGACAGACCTGGTGGGACGTCTGGATCTGGGCCTTAAGGTCCTGGTCTCACTTTGTCTCTCTGTTGTTCAGTGTTCGTTCTCTCCCTGTCCACCAGATGCCCTTTGACTTTTCCAATCCCTTCATTCCCCTTCCCCTGTGCGTTCTTGTCAATCTTCCCGCCTGCACCTCATTCCCTCATCAGTCTCTCCCACTATTTCCAGGTTCACTTCCTTTGTTCCCGTGTCAGGTCGTTGTTTTGGGTCAAGTCCCTTATCCCTCGTGGGTCCTCAATCGTTGTGTTTTTCTGCCTGTTCATGGAACAGAGATATTGAGTTTCTTTATTAAAGGCCTTTTTTTTGTAAGGTCCTGAGTCGTCTGCATTTGGAACTACCCCTCCTTGTTCCTGCTGCCCCGCAAGCACCCGACCATGACAGTCTCTGTACTGTCTAACCCCTACCCGCCTCTTGATGACCAGTCTCTGTACTGTCTAACCCCTACCTGCTCCTTAATGACCTGTCTCTGTACTGTCTAACCCCTACCTGCTCCTTAATGACCTGTCTCTGTACTGTCTAACCCCTACCTGCTCCTTAATGACCTGTCTCTGTACTGTCTAACCCCTGTCTGCTCCTTAATTACCTGTCTCTGTACTGTCTAACCCCTACCTGCTCCTTAATGACCTGTCTCTCTACTGTCTAACCCCTACCCAACCCTTAATGACCTGTCTCTGTACTGTCTAACCCCTACCTGCTCCTTAATGACCTGTCTCTGTACTGCCTAACCCCTACCTGCTCCTTAATGACCTGTCTCTGTACTGCCTAACCCCTACCTGCTCCTTAATGACCTGTCTCTGTACTGCCTAACCCCTACCTGCTCCTTAATGACCTGTCTCTGTACTGCCTAACCCCTACCTGCTCCTTAATGACCTGTCTCTGTACTGTCTAACCCCTACCTGCTCCTTAATGACCTGTCTCTGTACTGCCTAACCCCTACCTGCTCCTTAATGACCTGTCTCTGTACTGTCTAACCCCTACCTGCTCCTTAATGACCTGTCTCTGTACTGTCTAACCCCTACCTGCTCCTTAATGACCTGTCTCCGTACTGTCTAACCCCTACCTGCTCCAGATGTTTTGATATAAGAATGTATGAATGACCTTCTCTTCCTTGCATTATTGTCAGCAATCTTATCAATTTAATTCTATTTTGATCCTGGCCAAAGTTCAAACAATAAAATTCCTCCTCACCTGAACACAGGGCTGAAGTTAAGGGCAGGCTCTTAACTTCAGCTCCAAACCCTGACCCAATCCCCAACAATCCTCAGCACTGAAGGAACAGTTGTGCATTACATCGTGCTTCTTTTATGAATGTTATGGCCTCATTTATCTATTCATGGCTTTATGAATTAGAAATCATCAACTGCAGTTTATGCCCATGCCCTTGAAAGTTTTTACTTTCAAATGGCATTACTATGCAGCAATGTCATATATTTATGTATATATATATATATATATATATATATATATATATATATATATATATATATATATATATATATATATTTACATACATATAGGGAATTTCGAAAGTATCTTCCCAAATATATGTGACCCACTTTTAATATATTTCTAATAATCCTGTTGATCCACAAACAGAACAGTACTGCCCTTATTTAGGCATTGTCATGTAGAATGTACTAAGGACACCATATACTCCTTCATGTCCATGCCAAGTACTGCTGAACGCAACGGACACCATATAACTCCTTCATGTCCATGCCAAGTACTGCTGAACTTTGAGCTTTCATTCTCCAGTCTTATTTCATACAGTCACAGAGACACAGAAAACAAGATCTAATGTGCGATGCCTCAAACTATTTGAAATACATTTTGTTTCCCTAACGTCTTTCCACGTTTTTCAGCCAGAATTCAGTCTCCTAAGGCGACATCATCGATAAGGTCAGTGTCGAGTTATGAATGATTTGTATTTTCGAACTTCAGTTCACTGAAAAGCAGTAGACTCTAGTCAATCTTATTAGCTCTGCCGTGGTTCTCCGTTTAAAACGTCTTTAATTGCCTTTTCTACGGTTTATTGCACTGGATCTCAACTGGTCCTCAGGGTAGCCTCCGGACCAGTTGAGAACCAGTTGAGGCTAGCCTCTGGACCAGTTGAGAACCAGTTGATGCTAGCCTCTGGAGCAGTTGAGAACCAGTTGAGGCTAGCCTCTGTACCCTCATGTATCATTAGTCTTTAAGTCCACACGCCCAAAAAAGTTTTTTACTAGGGGCAACCTCAAATCTTCTCCGACCCAGAAAGACATTCCGATGGGTTAACCAGAAAACGAATGAGTGATTTGCGGTGTTATTAAATGAATGTCAAATGACACACACCTGCCACTGGTTGGGTCTTAATGTTTTATATTAATTACGGTACATTATTATTATATTTTTCTTCCCAATTGATTGACATGAACGGATGTGCACGTTGTCATCATATTGTGAAAGGTGAATTTGTTGCTAGAGGTGCTCGTTGTCAGTGATGTGTCTGGGATGAAGATTCATATTTGACTTTGCAAAATCAAATTGAGGACAACCCTAGTAAAAGTTACAGAGGCATACTGTCATGTGAACGCGGTGTCGCCCCCACATGGCGGATTAAATGCATTGCACAAACACCGCCTTGGACAAGAAGAACTCAAAGGGCATATCTCTCACTATCATAAAAATATAGTACTATTGAGGGCAGGAGAGGTCACACACAACCTGCTGCCTCATTTGTGGTCCTGGCACAGATGGATATATTGCAGATGTTTTATGAATGACCCCTGAGTTCATAAACTATAACTCTTAATTGAGCGTGTACACTGCAGCCTTGAGAAGTTACTAGTTTTTTGATTTTGATTTGAACCCAAAAGTGTCCCTTCCCAGTTCAGCAGTAATTACTGTGTCACAGACTGCAACTCTGGTGACCAAGTAGCGGTCTGCTCTCCCACCCCTAGAATCAGTGTGTGGACAGCGTGACATGATAACGTCACCTCAGCACAGATCACTGTTTCTTCATGAATTATATTATCTGATAAATGTAATCTGTTGTTGTGGCGCCTATCAGAATGGAGGCTCATTCTGTCATTACGAGGCAAACTTTAAGAGCCACAACTCCAGGTGCAGACCTCCTGTAGGCCCGCGGCCTGCTCATTGTGTCCAGGCCTACACCCAGTCCTTCAGGCTGGGGATCAGCCCGTAGGCCTGGGGCCTGCTCATTGTGTCCAGGCCTACACCCAGTCCTCCAGGCTGGTGAACAGCCCCTAGGCCCTGAGATCTTCAGCAGCCAGATGACTGTTTGGAGTTTAGTTTGGGATGAGTAAGGTGGAGTGTTTCACCCAAAGTAATCCTATATTAAACAAAGGATCCAAAGACCAAATCAATCTAGAAAATGATGTAGCCCAATGAACATAAGAGTGATACATTATATTTGTGAGACACTTATAACACTGACAGATATATTTTCTTTATCACAGCAAAATAAGTATTAGATCACAGTTAATGCATACATACAAGGCTAACAACACTTTGTTTAACAGCTCTAATGTTTTCAAACGTCATATTATTTTGGTTTAGAGAAAAGTGTTAAGGATACTTTTTGATTTGCTTTATTTTAGTGCTATTTAAATTGTTGTCCCTGTGTGTTTGTCTGTAACTGTTTGTCTGTAACTGTGGTTCATTGTGCTGCTGCCTGTCTTGGCCAGGTCACCTTTGAAAAAGTGATTTTTAATCTCTGTAGGTTTTTCTCCTGGTTAAGTAGGTTAAATATATATATATTTTTTAATTTATTAACTGCTGAATATTTTCTTTTATCTCTCCAGATGTATCTGAACTTCAAGAAAAGTCTGTAGCTGCATGGCAATGATGATATGGCAGCCAAAGTATAGAGTATCTGGCCCATATATTTAGAATACACAAAGCAGGATAAAACAATAAACCTTATTTGGCCTTGGCTGAATAACAAGACACAGAAGAAATATCTGCCGAAAATCTGCCATCAGATGGTTGAAGGTCATTCAAACTGGACCACCATGTTCTTCCAAATCCTGTTCCTAATATGTTCAGTTTGTAATACTTATGGCGTTGCTAGTGCTGCATCACCATCGTGTGCCAGCGATGAATACAGAGTGGGACAGCTCTGCTGCCTTGCATGTCCTCGTGGTAAGAGTCCATCAACCCAGCTCTCGTCAAGCTGTTGTCCAAAATAGTTCTTTATGATTTCTTCAACCAAATCCATTGGTAAACAACATACTTTAACGTGCTCTCCAACAGGATATAGGGTTCATAGGGATTGCTCAGCGACAACCAATACAAAGTGCACAAAGTGCCCCGATGGTACTTTCAAAGAAGGCCTTAGCGGACAGAAGCAGTGCTCTAACTGTACAGAGTGTGTCAGAGGTACATCTATATTATTAAATGGAAACGCCCCCCATGCAACCCCCATATGTTGTGGTGATGAGAATGTTGCGTTGTCCATGTTTGTATCAGAAGTTGTGTTGTTCATGTTTATATCAGAGAAGTTGTGTTCATGTTAATATCAGAGAAGTTGTGTTGTTCATAATGATATCAGAGAAGTTGTGTTGTTCATGTTTACATCAGAAGTTGTGTTGTTCATGTTTATATCAGAAGTTGTATACTCTCAGGTTGTCTTAGGTTCCTCTGTAACTGTTGTGATTGACAGGTCAGAAGGAGAAGAAGTTCTGTACTCCAACATCAGATGCTGAGTGTGTGATCCCGGATGGATTCTTCTGTAGTGAGTCAGCAGATAAAGACACATTCTCAGAGACCACATTGTCATGCCAACCCCACACGATGTAAGTGGAGTTCATTAAACAATCTATACATAAAGTACAATAATGGTTGTTAAGAATTAGGCCTGGGCAATATATCATGTACTGGTGTGGCTTTTTGCCTGTTCTTAAAATACATACCATAGCCATAATGTTATATACTTTACTCTTCTATTTAATAATACAAATGGCAGAATAAGATATTATAAAAGTGTTGTTCATGCTTGACAATATATATAACTTACCATTCAGTCATTTTCTCCAAAGCGGTGTACAGTGAATTCAGACACAGGGAGATACAGGTCATTAGGAACAGGTAGGGGTCAGGCATCTAGCTCAAGAACCTTCCTGAAGGCCTATAGGTTGGTTGTGGACATTGGGGATCGAACCCAGTACCTTTTAAACCTGGAGTCCAACACCCAGTCTACTACTCTTAGAACTAACCATGGTTTTGTCCTTCTGGTTTCAGATGTGATTCTGTGGGAGGGGTGCAGATACAACCAGGAACTGATTCCACTGATTCTACATGTCTTAAATATGTGGCAATTGTGTTCATAATAATAGGATGCATGGCTTTATTAATCATAGTCCTGGGAGGTAAGCGTTACATTCAACTCTTTTATGTATCATGTTACATTAAACTCTTAACATCTATCATGGTTGCATTAACCGTACATTTATCATATTACATTAAACTCTGACAAGTATCATGGTTACATTAAACTGCAACATGCATCATGGTTACATTCAACTAACATATGTATCATAGTTATATTCTACTAGCATGTATCATGCTTACATTAAACTAACATGTATCATGTTACATTAAACTAACATGTATCAGGGTTATGCTGAATGATGGTGACCTCTGTCCTGACATGTGTTGTTTATCACTTCGTAGCATTGTTTTATACATGGCTGAAAATGGAAAGGGATTTAACTGGTAAGTTCTTATCCCACATGTTTCACTTTGTAAATGAGTAACGGATCATTTATGAATATCCAGTCATTTGCAAGGGTTACTGACTCACACCAAGTCAAATGATATTGTTTGACCACGATAATGGCAGCCGTCTCCCTACACGTATTCAGTCTGTCAAGATGTTCTTCGTGTAGAGGCTAATTCAGAGTGGAAACCATGATTTAACTAACATGTATCATGGTTATGTTAAACTAACATGTATCATGGTTGGATTCAACTAACATGAATCAGGGTTATGCTGAATGATAGTGACTGCTGTCCTGACATGTTGATGTGTTGTTTCTCTCTACAGAATTGGAAAAACAAATAGATGAGATGGTAAGTGTTATTACTGGTTTGATACAGAACACAATAACATGTGTGAACCTAGCTGGCAGTGGGGGAGTTATTAGATGATGACCAGAGGCGGATTAACACCCAGGCTAGCCTCGGCTGAGCCTAGGGGCCCAGGTGTGCAAGGGGCCCAGGTGTGCAAGGGGCCCTGGATGGGCCAGACTATTTTCAATTTTACTTAAAATAAAAAAAGACTTGACCCCTATTGGCCCATAACTAGAACCATTAAAAAGTGAAGCAGCTGATTGGGTAGATGTGTGGGCCATGTCATGTGACCAGGTTCATAAAGTCAGTTTGATTGTAAAGGAATACGTCACGTCTGCTGGACAGCAAAGAGGCAGAATGTCTGAAAAGCGAAAAGCACAAGTGTTCCCATTTGTCGATATATAGCACTCTGACTGTTTATAACTTTGCCTCTGACCAATGCCAGCAGGGGGCGCTCTTTTTGAAAATTGGTGCTAGTTACAGAAAGACTGAGATCCACAATGGGCCAAAACAGACTGAATCTCCTGTCTCTGATCTGTCCGTTGAGAGCGATATTCTGCGCAAATTGGATTTTACCAGCCTCATTAAGGAGTTCTCTGTCGGTCGGTCGGTCCCCAGAAATACGTGGTCGCAACAGCTATGGGGAACTCACACTTGTTTCTGTATCAATGCTGTTTTAGTGAAGGCCGTATCAATGTGTGTGTGTGTGTGTGTGTGTGTGTGTGTGTGTGTGTGTGTGTGTGTGTGTGTGTGTGTGTGTGTGTGTGTGTGTGTGTGTGTGTGTGTGTGTGTGTGTGTGTGTGTGCCAGTGCTCCCCGAGTGTGTGCGTGAGGGCCATGTAATATTCCTCTGTTTACACATGGCACTAAATTTAGTTTTTTCTGCGTGATCAGTAAGGGGGCCTCACAAAGTAGAAGCCTAGGGGCCAATGACCACCTTAATCTACCACTGATGATGACATGTAATGAACCCAATGTTCATTTTTTGATTCACATTTTTATTTTATTTACAAAGGAAGAACGGGATCAGGTGTTGGAGTGTGAGGGTAAGTTCTTATTCCACATGTTTCACTTTGTTAATGAGTAACAGATAATTTATTAATATCCAGACATTTGCAAGTATTACTAACTCACACCAAGTCAAACGATATCGCTGTGATTCAAAACATTTCATCTAATTGTACCAGAGAGTCAGAGCCTACCTAGAAGAGGGACCAGAGTGACAGACCTACTGAACAACATCATCTAGATATTAGATTATAGAATGGAGCTATCCATGTATATAAGACACTACTCTCATAGCTTGGGCGATGTGGCCAGCATAACGTCAGCTCAGTGGCGTTTATAGCGTAGCTCACTGAGTCGTCATGACAACACAGAGCAGGGACAAAGGGTAGAAAGACTTCTGTCCTTGTTTGACCACGATAATGGCAGCCGTCTCCCTACACATATTCAGTCTGTCGAGATGTTCTTCTGTGTAGAGGCTAATTCAGAGTGGAAACCAGGAACTGATTCAGCTGATTATACATGATTAGAATATATGGAGCAGTTCATAACAATAGGATGGATACGTTTCATAATATCAACCATAGTCCTGGGAGGTAAGGGTTACATTAAGCTTATTCAATTCATTCAACTAACATGTATCATGGTTACATTCAACTAACATGTATCATGGTTATAACCATGATGTTAGTTTAATTTATAGATTTTAATAACATGTATCATGGTTATACCCATGATGTTAGTTTAATCTATAGATTTAAATAACATGTATCATGGTTATAACCATGATGTTAGTTTAATCTATAGATTTTAATAACATGTATCATGGTTATAACCACGATGTTAGTTTAATCTATAGATTTTAATAACATGTATCATGGTTATAACCATGATGTTAGTTTAATCTATAGATTTAAATAACATGTATCATGGTTATAACCATGATGTTAGTTTAATCTATATATTTTAATAACATGTATCATGGTTATAACCATGATGTTAGTTTAATCTATAGATTTTAATAACATGTATCATGGTTATAACCTGACCCTAAACAGACGGGAATGGAGATCCTTTGTTGCTGCCCTACATGCCAGTAGGCATAAAGGGCAGTCAGTAAGTACCATGGTGACATTAGACTAACTAATGATAGTGACTGCTGTCCTGACATGTTACTGTATTGTTTATCTCTATATAGAATTGTGGGGACGACTTGGTAAGGTAAGTGTTATTACTGGTTTGATACAGAACACAATAATATGTGTGACCCTAGCTGGCAGTGGTGGAGTTATTAGATGATGACCTTGATATGAACCCAATGTTGATAGTTTATTTACATTTTTATTTTATAGAAAAAGAAAACACAGAAACAGGAGAGGAAGTTGGGTGGTAAGTTCTTATTCCACATGTTTCACTTTCTAAACGAGTAACAGATAACTTAGATAGAATATATTGAGCAGTTCGTAATAATAGGATCCATACCTTTCATAATATCAATCATAGTCCTGGGAGGTAAGGGTTAGATTAAACTCTGACATGTAGTATCATGGTTACTTTAAACTCTATCATGTATCATGATAACATTAAACTACTGACATGCATTGTGTTTACATTGAACTAACATGTATCATGATATATTAAACTAACATGTATCATGGTTACATTAAACTAACATGTATCTGGGTTATATTAAACTAATATGTGTCGAGGTTAACATGTATCAGGGTTATGCTGAATGATATTGACTGCTGTCCTGACATGTTACTGTATTGTTGATCTCTATACAGAATTTGTTCAAAGATATTTGGAGGTAAGTGTTATTACTGGTTTGATACAGAACACAATAGTATGTGTGAAGGTTCAAGGAGTTTAATTGTCATTGTAGTACACAACGAAATACAGGTATGCACTCTCTAGCAGCAGTTAGAGTTCACACACACACACACACACACACACACACACACACACACACACACACACACACACACACACACACACACACACACACACACACACACACACACACACACACGCGCACACACATCACCCTGTCTATATTCTGCCCATCAAGTCCAGTCTGTTGTGTGTGTGTGTGTGTGTGTGTGTGCGTGTGTGTGTGTGTGTGTGGAGGGGCGGGGCGGGGGGGTTATGGGGGTTGGAAGCTACTGCTCCTGGAGGAGAGTTGTCCTTAGTGCTTTGTTAGGGGGTTGAGGGGGTGATGGAGGCTACAGCTCTTGGGGAAAAGCTGTTCCTCAGTCTTGTGGTGCGGGCCCGCAGTGTGCGGTACCTCTTCCCTGATGGGAGGGGGACAAACAAGGTGTGTCCAGGGTGAGTTTATCAGTGCTGATTGACCTTGCCTTCCTCTTCAGGCGGTCACCACACACAGAGACCAGGTCTGGGAGCTCAGCTCCTATGATCTTTATTGCTGACCTAACCACCCTGGCCAAGTCCCTCCTGCTCTCCGCTGTGCAGCCTGCATACCACACACTGCAGCCCTGGCAGAGGATGCTCTCAGTTGTGCTCCTATCAAAGTGAATGAGCAGGTGTGAGGATAAACCAGCCTGTTTGAGCTTCAGTAGAAAGAAGAGCCTCTTCTGGGTCCTCTTTACAAGGTTGGAGATGTTAGTAGCCCATGTTAGGTCCTTGGTGTTGTACCCTCCCCACTCGCAGACCTGCGCCTGGGGTCCTTGTTTTCAAAGTGACCCTCAATGCGCTGTCTTTACTTGCCTTTGACCTCTTTAAAGGGGTCCTATCATATCACCAGGTGTGAGTGTGATTAGCCATTACAAGCCGTTTTCAAAATGTGCAGCATTGTGACATCACAGGTGGGCGTGTCCACCTAGATGTGTGACGGACAGATGAGCAACGTTTGCTATAGTCCACTGGGTAGGCTGGTAGACTGATCTATCAGCACACATCTAGGTCGACACGCCCGCCTGTGATGTCCCAATGCTGCATATTTTCAAACCTGCTTGTAACGGCTAATCACACTCACACCTGGTGGTGTGATATGTCCCCTTTAAGGCCCTCTTTTAGGTCTCGTCGGGCAGTTCTATATGCCGGCCTATCCCCCAACCTGAAGGCAGTATCTCTCGCCCTGAGCAGCAACCTCACATTACCGTCAAACCAGGGTTTCTGATCAGGGAACACCTTGATGGTTCTGGTGCGCAGAACTGTCTCGGTGCAAAACTGAATGTAGTCCAGGACGTTAGAGGTGTGCTCCTCCAAGTTGGCTCCCTGCCAAAATACCTCCCATACTGAGCTCTAAAAACAGACCTGTGGTGATGTAACAGCTTCCTCACTCCATACCTGTACTGTCTTCACAGCTGGTTTGGTTCTACAGCAACTGGTTTATAAGATGGAATCAGTGTCAAGGAGATATGATCTGATAATCCGAGGTGGTGCAGCTTTATATGCCCTGTGTATGTTTGTACTTGGTCCAGAGAGTTTTTATCTCTTGTTAGAAAGCATACATTTTTGTGGAGTTATTAGAAGATGACTTTTAATGAACCTAATGTTGATATTTTATTGACATTTTTATCTTATAGAAAAGTGAAACACTGGAAATGGATTGGGCATTAACTGGTAAGTTCTTATTCAACATGTTTCACTGTGCTTATGAGTAACAGTTTACTTATTAATATCCAGTGATTTGCAAGGGTCACACCAAGCCAAATGATATCGCTGTGACACACAACATTCCATCTAATTGTACCAGAGAGTCAGAGCCTACCTATAGAATGGAGCTATCCATGTATATAAGACACTACTCTCATAGCTGGGGCGATGTGGCCAGCATAACGTCAGCTCAGTGGCGTTTATAACGTAGCACACTGAGTCGTCATGACAACACAGAGCAGGGACAAAGGGTAGAAAGACTTCTGTCCTTGTTTGGCGATGATAATGGCAGCCGTCTCCCTACACGTATTGTGGCAACCCCCTTCGTCGGCGGCGGGGATTCTGGAATTAATGAACGAAGCAGGGTTGCGGTGCAACGGGTTTTATTGTAAAACCAGTCACAAAAAGGGAAATCATATAAAATAAGGTCCTTCCGTAATCTGGAATAAGGGCACGGGACCTCCTGGTCCAGCCCTTCCTCGGGGTCGGCGGGGAAACAGCACCCGACGCCTCCGGCTTACTCCTGGTGGGGAAAACGCTTCGTTAAAGCACGTCGGTTCAACAGCACGTCTCTTCCTCGTCAGCCCTCTTCTCCGTCTGCCACGTGCCCAGCCCTTAAAGCTCCTCTGTCCTGGTCCCCCAGGTGCCCCCAATGTTCTTGATTCCCTGGGCCCGGTTGATGTTCCCTCTAGCGCAGCTGGGTGGAGGGGGAGGTACCTTCCTTCCACCACCCGTCCACGGGGCCGGTGCTGCAGCGGCTGGCCCCTGGTCAATGGCGTGGGGTTGCCACACACCCCCATCCTCAGCAGCAAGCCGGGGGTTCCTCCTGTTAGCCCTAGGCAGGCGTCCCTTCGGGACAGTGCGTCCGCGTTACCGTGGGCCCTTCCGGGTCGATGGACCACCTGGAAGCGGTAGTCTTGCAGGGCCAGGAACCAGCGCGTCACCCTGGCGTTGGTGTCCTTGGCCGTTGCCATCCACTTTAGGGGGGCGTGGTCGGTGACCAGGCTAAAGTTCCGACCGAGGAGGTAGTAACGGAGCTTTTCTAGGGCCCACTTGATTGCCAGCGCCTCCTTTTCCACCGTTGAGTATGCCCTTTCGCTGGCCAGGAGCTTCCGGCTGATGAAGGTCACCGGGTGCTCCTCTCCTGACCGGACCTGAGATAGAACGGCTCCCAGCCCCGCCTCAGACGCGTCCGTGTGTACCACGAAGGGGAGGCTGAAGCCCGGGGTGATGAGCACGGGCTCGGTGCAGAGAGCCTGCCGTAGGTGGGAGAAGGCTTCCTCAACCTCCTCCGTCCACTTCACTCGGTCGGGTAGAGTCCTCCGGGTTAGCTCGTTGAGGGGGCTGGCCACTGTTGCGAATGCGGGGATGAACCTCTGATAGTACCCGACTAGTCCCAGGTAGAACTTCACCTGTTTCTTGGTGGTTGGCCTGGGCCAGGTCCGGATGGCTTGCACTTTTTTGTCCTGGGGTCTCACACAGCCCCTCCGGACTTGATAGCCCAGGTAGGAGGCCTCCTCCAGGCCCAGGCGACACTTCTGGGGGTTGGCCGTGAGTCCGGCGGTTCGAAGCGCCCCCAGGACGACTCGGAGGTGGTGGAGATGGAGGGTCCAGGTGCTGCTGTGTATTACGATGTCATCTATATACGCGGCGGCGTATTCTCTGTGGGCCCGTAGGATCCGGTCCATCATCCTTTGAAAGGTTGCGGGTGCCCCATGCAACCCGAACGGGAGGACGGTGTATTGGTATAGCCCGTCTGGTGTGGCGAACGCCGTCTTCTCCCGGGACCGCTTGGTGAGGGGGACCTGCCAGTATCCCTTCGTGAGGTCTAGGGTGGATCTGAACCGGGCCGGGCCCAGTTGCTCTATTAACTCGTCCACCCGTGGCATAGGGTAGGCGTCGAAGGCAGACGCTTCGTTCAGTTTGCGAAAGTCATTGCAGAACCGGTAGGTCCCGTCTGGTTTGGGTACCAGAACCACCGGGCTGGACCACGCGCTATGGGACTCCTCTATGACCCCCATCTGCAGCATGCGGGCGACCTCTGTTCTGATGACGGCGCGCCGTGCTTCCGGGATGCGGTAGGGCCGGAGGCGGACTCTGACTCCCGGTTCTGTTCGGATGTCGTGGCTGACGGTTGTGGTCCTGCCGGGTCGCTCTGAGAAGACGTCTAGATGTTGGAGCACCATGTCCCGCATGTCCTGTGTCTGGCTCGGGCTCAGCAGCTCCCCGACTGGGACCTCTGGAGGGGGCAGTCGAGCGGCCAGCGTCAGGAGAGTTGGATCCCGCGGAGTGGTCAGTGGTTGCCACCGCTTCAGCAGGTTGATGTGGTACAGCTGGGTGGTCTTGCGTCTCCCCGGTTGCCGTACCCGGTAATTGACCTCGCCCACCCGGTCGATGATCTCATAGGGTCCCTGCCATTTGGCCAGGAACTTGCACTCAGAGGTCGGGATGAGGACGAGGACCTGGTCGCCCGGGTCGAAGGTGCGCAGCTGGGCTCCCCGGTTGTACACCCGAGCTTGGGCTTGCTGGGCTCGTCCAAGGTGCTCCCGGACCACGGGCCACACCTGCGCCATCCTGTCCCGCACCTGCTCCACGTGCTCGATGATGGTGCGGTGGGGGGAGGGTTGGCTCTCCCAGGCGTCCCGGGCGATGTCGAGGAGCCCTCTCGGTCGTCTCCCATAGAGTAGCTCGAACGGGGAGAAGCCGGTGGAGGCCTGGGGTACCTCCCTGATGGCGAACAGGACGTGAGGGAGTAGCTGGTCCCAGTTCTTTCCATCGACCTCCATCACCTTTTTCAGCATGCGTTTTAAGGTCTGATTAAACCTCTCTACCAGTCCGTCGGTCTGGGGGTGGTAGACGGAGGTCCGGAGGTGGCGGATCTGTAACAGACTGAGGAGGTCCTTTAACACCCGGGACATGAAGCAGGAGCCTTGATCTGTCAAGATCTACCTAACTATTCCCACCCTGCTAAATAACGTCATTAGCTCTCTTGCCACTGCCTTGGCTGTGGCGGCGCGGAGAGGTATGGCCTCTGGGTAGCGGGTCGCGTAATCTACCATGACCAATATGTAGCGGTGACCTCTGCTAGTTCTGGGGAGGGGGCCTATGATGTCTAATGCCAGTCTGTCGAAGGGGACCTCGATCAGGGGCATGGGTATGAGGGGATTCCGTACCGACGGTCTAGGGGCGGTACGTTGGCACTCGGGGCAGGCTCGGCAGTAGTCCTCTATGTCTTTCTTTACCCCTGGCCAATAAAATCTAGCTAACACCCGGTCCCTGGTCTTATCCATCCCCAGATGAGCCCCTAGGAGGTGTGAGTGGGCCATGTACAACACCTTGCTAACATAGGACCGTGGAACGATCAGCTGTTCCACCTCCTCTCCCCCCCTCTGAATTACCCTATACAGTAACCCTCCCCGTGTGCTGTAATGTGGGTACCGCCGGCAACTCACCGAGTCCCGTGATAGTCCCTCGTGGGTTTGCACGTGTCCCCAGGCGTGTCTTAAGGAGTCATCCTCCAGCTGGGCGGTGGCGAACCGTCCGCCCCTGTCCGCTCGCCCCTCAACGGCCAGGGGGAGGTCGGAGAAGTCAATGAGGGGTGGGCTCTCACTCTCCTCTGGTGGGGGTATCCCCACCCCATGCCCGGTGTCCCCGGGGGAAGGGATTCCGTGGACGAGGCGTGAGGCCGGCGTCCTACCTCTCTCGCGGGTCTCTGCGGAGGCTCGTCGGAGTCAGTCGGGGATGGTGGGGGTTGGCCTGCCATGTAGACGGGTCGGCTTCGTAGCTGGCGCGGTCTCGTCCTTGAATGTCGGGGTCTTGGTGGGCGAAGCTCCGCCCCCAACAGTCGTCCAAAGATGGGACAGTCTCGTCCAATTAACAGGGGCATGGGTAGGTTGGGCACTACCCCGGCCTGGACAGTGAAGGTCCCCTTCGGGGTTTGTACTGTGATGTGGTTGGTGGGGTATGTTTCCGTCTGTCCGTGGATGCAGCCCACCTCCACGTCCTGCCCGGGCGTTCCACAGGCTAAGTCGGGCCGGATCAAGGTGACCACGCTCCCTGAGTCCAGGAGGGCATGGGTGTCGCGCCGTCCCACCCGTACCGGCAGGCTCGGCGAGACGGTCCTCTCGTGTGACCAGCAGGTGGTGCGGAGGCAGGCTCCTCCCCTCTGGTCGGACGGACTGGCCGTGGGCATTGACACGTCCCCTGCGCCGGGACAGTGGCGGGCCAGGTGGCCCTTCTGGCCGCAGGTGTAGCACCTCCACTCCTCTCTCGGAGTCGGGGGGGCGGGGCCTCTGCGGGCCACGATGTTTTGAGCCGGGTAGGCGGGGCCTCGGACGACCGGTGTCTGGGAGCGCGGGGTCTCTGTCATCCGTCCGCGTCGCTCGGTCCGCGGCTCCCCCCCTCCGGGATGCGGGGCTGTTCCTCCGCAAAGCCGCTGGGTTACTTGATGGTTCTCGAGGAGTTCCACGAGATCGTTCACCGTTCGGGGCTGGTTCCCGGAGGCCCAGCGTTTGGCGCCGGGGGGAAGAGATCGGATGCAGCGGTCTATGACGAGACGATCCAGCAGAGGGGGGCCGTCGCCTTCTACGAGCCACCGCTCGGCCAGCCGGACGAGTTGGGAAATCTGGCTTCTCACTGAGCCGAGCGGTTCGTAGCTCCAGTCGTGGTAGCGCTGCGCCTGGGCGGGGAGGCTGTGTCCATAATGGGCGAGGATGGCCTGCTTGAGTGTCGGGTAATGCCCCGCCTGTTGGGGTTGGAGATCCCGGTAGGCGCGCTGAGCTTCCCCGGACAGGAAGGGCGCTAGGATGTGGCCCCACTCGTCCGCTGGCCATTGTTCACGGTCCGCGGTCCGCTCGAACACTCTTCGTGGGGGCCGCAAATGCAGGACCCCGAGCGAGCTGCTCGGCCATTCGGACCATGCATCTCCGTAGGACGTCTATCTCCTCGTCCCTCGTGGCGGGTTGGTCGGCGTGCTCCATCGTGGTCTGGGTTGTGTTTAAGTCCAGAGATCGCGTTGCCTGCATTCTCCACCACTGTGGCAACGCCCTTCGTCGGCGACGGGGATTCTGGAATTAATGAACGAAGCAGGGTTGCGGTGCAACGGGTTTTATTGTAAAACCAGTCACAAAAAGGGAAATCATATAAAATAAGGTTCTTCCGTAATCGGGAATAAGGGCACGGGACCTCCTGGTCCAGCCCTTCCTCGGGGTCGGCGGGGAAACAGCACCCGACGCCTCCGGCTTACTCCTGGTGGGGAAAACGCTTCGTTAAAGCACGTCGGTTCAACAGCACGTCTCTTCCTCGTCAGCCCTCTTCTCCGTCTGCCACGTGCCCAGCCCTTAAAGCTCCTCTGTCCTGGTCCCCCAGGTGCCCCCAATGTTCTTGATTCCCTGGGCCCGGTTGATGTTCCCTCTAGCGCAACTGGGTGGAGGGGGAGGTACCTTCCTTCCACCACCCGTCCACGGGGCCGGTGCTGCAGCGGCTGGCCCCTGGTCAATGGCGTGGGGTTGCCACAGTATTCAGTCTGTTAAGATGTTCTTCTGTGTCGAGGCTAATTCAGAGTGGAAACCAGGAACTGGGTCAACTGATTCTACATGATTAGAATATATGGAGCAGTTCATAATGATAGGATGGTTATGTTTATCAGGCCGGGGTTTTAAGGCACACGCGCAGACGGCAGGTCGGGTGCAACAGTGAGGTTTATTGAAGTCCACAATAGGACGGTTAGTCCAACAGAAAGGTTATTCACACTAGGGTAATCCAAAGAAGGGGTAATCCACAGGAAGGTAAGTCCACATAGGCAGTGATATGATGTTGGTGAATGTCAATGGTAATGCTAAGCTAGTTAGCTGATGCTAATCGCGATTTACTAGTATTCAATAGAATATGTTAAGGCACACAAACTAGTCCTCATGGGTGAGGAGGAAACTAAGGGAGAACTGTACTCACGAAACTCCATGACAGAGTGAAGAGGGAACAAACACCCAGTGCTTAAATAGGAAGTAAGTGGAAGTGGAGACCAGTGTACAGGAAATGGTTGATGGTGGATGCTCTAGAGTGAGCGTCGCCCTCTAGAGGACTGGCGACCCTGCACGGACGTGACAATGTTTCATAAAATCAACCATAGTCCTGGGAGGTAAGGGTTACATTAAGCTTATTCAACTCATTTAACTAACATGAATCATGGTTAGGTTAAACTAACATGAATCTTGTTGCATTAAACACTAACATGTGTCATGTTACATTAAACTAACATGGATCATGGTTACATTCAACTAACCTGTATCATTGTTACATTAAACTAACATGTATCATGGTTACATTAAACTAACATGTATCAGGGTTATGCTAAATGATAGTGACTGCTGTCCTGACATGTTGATGTGTTGTTTCTCTCTATAGAATACGCTAATCGAATAGATGAGATGGTAAGTGTTATTACTGGTTTGATACAGAACACAATAATATGTGTGAACCTAGCTGGCAGTGGTGGAGTTATTAGATGATGACCAGAGGCGGATTAACACCCAGGCTAGCCTCGGCTGAGCCTAGGGGCCCAGGTGTGCAAGGGGCCAGACTATTTTCAAATTGATTTAAAATAAAAAAAGACTTGACTCCTAATTGGCCCATAACAAGAAGCATTAAAAAGTGAAGCAGCTGATTGGGTAGATGTGTGGGCCATGTCATGTGACCAGGTTCATAAAGTCAGATTGGTTGTAAAGGAATACGTCACGTCTGCTGGACGGCAAAGAGGCAGAATGTCTGAAAAGCGAAAAGCACAAGTGTTCCCATTTGTCGATACAGCACTCTGACTGTTTATGACTCTGCCTGTGGCCAATGCCAGCAGTGGGCGCTCTTTCCTCAAAATTGGTGCCAGTTACAGAAAGACTGAGATCCACAATGGGCCAAAACAGACTGAATCCCCGCCTCTTATCTCTCCATTAACAGCGATATTCTTGGCAAATTGGATTTTACCAGCCTCGTTAAGGAGTTCTCTGTCGGTCGGTCGGTCCCCAGAAATACGTGGTCACAGCAGCTATGGGGAACTCACCCTTGTTTCTGTATCATTTCTGTTTTAGTGAAGGCCGTCTCAATGTGTGTGTGTATGCCAGTGCTCCCAGAGTGTGTGCGTGACGGCCATGTAATATTCCTAGCATGCTTTAACACATGGCACTAACTTGAGTTTTGTCTGCGTGATCAGTAAGGGGGCTTCACACAAATAGTAGCCTAGGGGCCAATGACCACCTTAATCCACCACTGATGATGACCATGTAAGGAACCCAATGTTCATATTCTATTCACATTTTTATTTTATTTATAAAGGAAACACCGGACCAGAGGTCGGAGTGTTGGAGTAAGTTCTTATTCCACATGCTTCACTTTGTTAATGAGTTACTGATCATTTATTAATATCATGTCATTTGCAAGTATTATTAACTCACACCAAGTCAAATGATATCGCTGTGATTCAAAACATTTCATCTAATTGTAGCAGAGAGTCAGAGCCTACCTAGCAGAGGGACCAGAGTGGCAGACCTACTGAACAACATCCTCTAGATATTAGATTATAGAATGGAGCTATCCATGTATATAAGACACTACTCTCATAGCTGGGGCGATGTGGCCAGCATAACGTCAGCTCAGTGGCGTTTATAACGTAGCTCACTGAGTCGTCATGACAACACAGAGCAGGGACAAAGGGTAGAAAGACTTCTGTCCTTGTTTGACCACGATAATGGCAGCCGTCTCCCTACACGTATTCAGTCTGTCAAGATGTTCTTCTGTGTAGAGGCTAATTCAGAGTGGAAACCAGGAACTGGTTCAACAGATTATACATTTAAATATATGGAGCAGTTCATAATAATAGGATGGATACGTTTCATAATATCAACCATAGTCCTGGGAGGTAAGGGTTACATTAAGCTTATTCAACTCATTCAATTAACATGTATCATGGTTACATTAAACTAACATGTATCATGGTTATAAACATGATGTTAGTTTAATCTATAGATTTAAATAACATGTATCATGGTTATAACCATGATGTTAGCTTAATCTATAGATTTAAATGACATGTATCATGGTTATATCCATGATGTTAGTTTAATCTATAGATTTTAATGACATGTATCATGGTTATAACCATGATGTTAGTTTAATCTATAGATTTTAATAACATGTATCATGGTTATAACCATGATGTTAGTTTAATCTATAGATTTTAATAACATGTATCAGGATTACATTAAACTAACATCATGGTTATAACCATGATGTTAGTTTAATCTATAGATTTTAATAACATGCATCATGGTTATAACCATGATGTTAGTTTAATCTATAGATTTTAATGACATGTATCATGGTTATAACCATGATGTTAGTTTAATCTATAGATTTTAATAACATGTATCATGGTTATAACCATGATGTTAGTTTAATCTATAGATTTAAATAACATGTATCATGGTTATAACCATGATGTTAGTTTAATCTATACATTTAAATAACATGTATCATGGTTATAACCATGATGTTAGTTTAATCTATAGATTTTAATAACATGTATCATGGTTATAACCTGACCCTAAACAGACGGGAATGGAGATCCTTTGTTGCTGCCCTACATGCCAGTAGGCATAAAGGGCAGTCAGTAAGAACCATGGTGACATTAGACTAACTAATGATAGTGACTGCTGTCCTGACGTGTTACTGTATTGTTTATCTCTATATAGCATTGTGGGAGCAACTTTATAAGGTAAGTGTTATTACTGGTTTGAAACAGAACACAATAATATCTGTGACCCTAGCTGGCAGTGGGGGAGTTATGGATGATGATCCTGTAATGAACCCAATGTTGACATTTTATTTACATTTTCATTTTATAGAAAAAGAAAACACAGGAACAGAAGACGAAGTTTGGTGGTAAGTTCTGATTCCACATGTTTCACTTTCTAAATGAGTAACAGATAACTTAGATAGAACATATTCAGCAGTTCGTAATAATAGGATCCATACCTTTCATAATATCAACCATAGTCCTGGGAGGTAAGGGTTACATTAAACTCTAACATGTATCATGATAACATTAAACTACTGACATGCATTGTGTTTAGATTGAACTAACATGTATCATGGTTACATTAAACTAACATGTATCATGATACATTAAACTAACATGTATCAGGGTTATGCTGAATGATATTGACTGCTGTCCTGACATGTTACTATATTGTTTATCTCTATACAGAATTGAAAGATCTATATTGGGAGGTAAGTGTTATTACTTGTTTGATAAAGAACACAATATTATGTGTGAAGGTTCAAGGAGATTAATTGTCATTGGAGTACACAACGAAATACAGGTATGCACTCTCTAGCAGCAGTTTAAGTTCACACACACACACGCACGCACACACACACACACACACACACACACACACACACACACACACACACACACACACACACACACACACACACACACACACACACACACACACACACACTGCAGCCCTGGCAGAGGATGCTCTCAATTGTGCTCCTATAATAGTTAATGAGCAGGTGTGAGGATAAACCAGCCTGTTGGAGCTTCAGTAGAAAGAAGAGCCTCTTCTGGGCCCTCTTTACAAGGTTGGAGATGTTAGTAGCCCATGTTAGGTCCTTGGTGTTGTACGTTCCCAGGAATTGAACAGAGTCCACCCTCTCCACTTCTTCCCCGTTGATGGTAAGTGGGGTCTGCGTGGTCCTCTTGGAGCTCCTAAAGTCCACGAGGATCTCGTTTGTTTTGGTGGTGTTTAGGACCAGGTTGTTATCCACACACCACTCTGCCATGTGTTGGACCTCCTGCCTGTAATGGCCCTCATTGTGGTCACTAATGAGCCCCCCCACAGTGGTGTCATCAGCTCATTTGATTATGGTGTTGGATGAATGGATGGGTACGCAGTCATGGTGAAGAGGGTGTAGAGGGCTGGGCTGAGTACACACCCCTGGGGCGCACCGGTGTTCAAGGTTATAGTTGAGGATGTCAGATCCCCTACTCTGACATTCTGCGGTCTGTTTGAAACAAAGTCCAGGATCCATGAGCAGAGTGAGGTGGGGAGACCAAGATGGATGAGTTTGAGGACCAGTTTATGGGGGATTGTGGTGTTGAAGGCAGAGCTGAAGTCCACAAAGAGCATCCTTACATATGTGTTGGGGTACTCCAGGGGGGACAGGGCTGTGTGGAGTGCGATGGAGACAGCGTCCTCTGGGGATCTGTTGGCCTGATGGGCAAACTGGTGGCTGTCCAGGTCCACAGGGATGGGGTCTCTGATGTACGCCAGTATCATCCGCTCAAAGCACCTCATGATTACTGGGGTGAGGGCGACTGGGCGGTAGTCATTGAGGCATGGAATGGCGATTCTTTGGGGATAGGGACGATGGTAGTGGTCATAAGGCAGGTGGGAACATCAGCTTGTTGCAGAGAGAGGGTGAAGATGTCTGTAATAGCTCCTGCTAACTGGTCGGCACATGACCTCAGTATACGGCCCGACACCCCATCAGGGCCAGTAGCCTTGTTGGTGTCAATCCTTCTCAAGGTGGACCTCACCTGGTGGTGCTGAAGAGTGAGTGTCTGCTCCTCTTCCTCGCTAACCAGTGTGGTCTTATATTTGTAGTCAGATAGAGTTTTGATTCCTCACCACATGCTCCTGGGGTCCTTGTTTTCAAAGTGACCCTCAATGCGCTGTCTGTACTTGCCTTTGACCTCTTTAAAGGGGACCTATCATATCACCAGATGTGAATGTGATTAGCCATTACAAGCCGTTTTTAAAATGTGCAGCATTGTGACATCACAGGTGGGCGTGTCCACCTAGATGTGTGACGGACAGATGATCAACGTTTGCTACAGTCCACTGGGTAGGCTGGTAGACTGATCTATCCAGCACACATCTAGGTGGACACGCCCGCCTGTGATGTCCCAATGCTGGATGTTTTCAAACCTGCTTGTAATGGCTAATCACACTCACACCTGGTGGTGTGATATGTCCCCTTTAAGGCCCTTTTTTAGGTCTCGTCGGGCAGTTCTATATGCCAGCCTGTCCCCCGACCTGAAGGCAGTATCTCTCGCCCTGAGCAGCGACCTCACATTACCTTCAAACCAGGGTTTCTGATTAGGGAACACCTTGATGGTTCTGGTGCGCAGTACTGTCTCGGTGATAAACTGGATGTAGTCCAGGACGTTAGAGGTGTACTCCTCCAAGTTGGCTCCCTGAGAAAATACCTCCCATACTGAGCTCTAAAAACAGACCTGTAGTGATGTAACAGCTTCCTCACTCCATAGCTGTACTGTCTTCACAGCTGGTTTGGTTCTACAGCAACTGGTTTAGAAGATGGAATCAGTGTCAAGGAGATATGATCTGATAATCCGAGGTGTGGGGATGGTGCAGCTTTATATGCCCTCTGTATATTTGTATATACTTGGTCCAGAGAGTTTTTATCTCTGGTTGGAAAGTATACATTTTTGTGGAGTTATGAGAAGATTACTTTTAATTAACCCAATGTTGATATTTATTTACATTTTTATCTTATAGAAATGGGAATCACTGGAAATGGATTTGACGTTAACTGGTAAGTTCTTATTCAACATGTTTCACTGTGTTCATGAGTAACAGATTACTTATTAATATCCAGTGATTTGCAAGGGTTACTGACTCACACCAAGTCAAATGATATCGCTGTGACTCAAATCATTTAATCTAATTGTACCAGAGAGTCAGAGCCTACCTAGCAGAGGGACCAGAGTGGCAGACCTACTGAACAACATCATCTAGATATTAGATTATAGAATGGAGCTATCCATGTATATAAGACACTACTCTCATAGCTGGGGCGATGTGGCCAGCATAACGTCAGCTCAGTGGCGTTTATAATGTAGGTCACTGAGTCGTCATGACAACACAGAGCAGGGACAAAGGGTAGAAAGACTTCTGTCCTTGTTTGACCACGATAATGACAGCCGTCTCCCTACACGTATTCAGTCTGTTAAGATGTTCTTCTGTGTAGAGGCTAATACAGAGTGAAAACCAGGAACTGGTTCAACTGATTAGAATATAAGGAGCAGTTCATAATGATAGGATGGTTATGTTTCATAACATCAATCATAGTCCTGGGAGGTAAGGGTTACATTAAGCTTATTCAACTCATTTAACTAACATGTATCATGGTTAGGTTAAACTAACATGAATCTTGTTACATTAAACACTAACATGTGTCATGTTACATTAAACTATCATGTATCATGGTGCATTAAACTAACATGTATCAGGGTTATGCTGAATGATGTGACTGCTGTCCTGACATGTTGATGTGTTGTTTCTATCTACAGAATGGGATAAACAAATAGATAAGATGGTAAGTGTTATTACTGGTTTGATACAGAACACAATAACATGTGTGAAGCTAGCTGGCAGTGGTGGAGTTATTAGATTATGACCAGAGGCGGATTAACACCCAGGCTAGCCTCGGCTGAGCCTAGGGGCCCAGGTGTGCAAGGGGCCCTGGATTGGACAGACTATTTTCAATTTGACTTAAAATAAAAAAAGACTTGACCCCTATTGGCCCATAAGGTGACCTTGGGTGTCTTGAAAGGCGCCTCTAAATTAAATGTATTATTATTATTATTATAACAAGAACCATTAAAAAGTGAAGCAGCTGATTGGTAGATGTGTGGGCCATGTCATGTGACCAGGTTCATAAAGTCAGTTTGGTTGTAAAGGAATACGTCACGTCTGCTGGACAGCAAAGAGGCAGAATGTCTGAAAAGCGAAAAGCACAAGTGTTTCCATTTGTCGATATAGCACTCCGACTATTTATGACTCTGCCTGTGACCAATGCCAGCAGGGGGCGCTCTTTGCTCAAAATTGGTGCTAGTTACAGAAAGACTGAGATCCACAATGGGCCAAAACAGACTGAATCTCCTGTCTCTGATTTGTCCATTAACAGCGATATTCTGGGCAAATTGGATTTTACCAGCCTCCTTAAGGAGTTCTCTGTTGGTCGGTCGGTCCCCAGAAATACGTGGTCACAGCAGCTATGGGGAACTCACACTTGTTTCAGTATCATTTCTGTTTTAGTGAAGGCCGTCTCAATGTGTGTGTATGCC
This sequence comes from Gadus morhua, assembly GCF_902167405.1. Lineage (NCBI taxonomy): Eukaryota > Metazoa > Chordata > Actinopteri > Gadiformes > Gadidae > Gadus > Gadus morhua. Next base: position 317,895 of record NW_021964147.1, on the reverse strand, counting down.
AGTGCTCCCAGAGTGTGTGCGTGAGGGCCATGTAATATTCCTAGCACACTTTTACACATGGCACTGAATTGAGTTTTTTCTGCGTGATCAGTAAGGGGGCCTCACACAAATAGTAGCCTAGGGGCCAATGACCACCTTAATCCACCACTGATGATGACCTTGTGATGAACCCAATGTTCATATTGGATTGACATTTTTATTTTATGGAAAAAGGAAACACCGGACCAGGTGAATGCGTGTTATGGTAAGTTCTTATTCGACAATTTTCACTGTGTTAATAAGTAACAGATAACTTACTAATATCCAGTGATTTTCAAGGGTTACTGACTCAAAAACAGTCAAATGATATCGCTGTGATTCAAACATTTCATCGAATTGTACCAGAGAGTCAGAGCCTACCTAGCAGAGGGACCAGAGTGGCAGACCTACTGAACAACATCATCTAGATATTAGATTATAGAATGGAGCTATCCATGTATATAAGACACTACTCTCATAGCTGGGACGATCTGGCCAGCATAACGTCAGCTCAGTGGCGTTTATAACGTAGCACACTGAGTCGTCATGACAACACAGAGCAGGGACAAAGGGTACAAAGACTTCTGTCCTTGTTTGACCACGATAATGGCAGCCGTCTCCCTACACGTATTCAGTCTGTCAAGATGTTTTTCTGTGTAGAGGCTAATTCAGAGTGGAAACCAGGAACTGGTTCAACTGATTCTACATGATTAGAATATATGGAGCAGTTCATAATAATAGGAATCTACGTTCCATAATATCAATCATAGTCCTGGGAGGTAAGCATTATATTAAGCTTATTCAACTCATTCAACTAACATGTATCATGGTTACATTAAACTAACATGTATCATGGTTATAACCATGATGTTAGTTTAATCCATAGATTTAAATAACATGTATCATGGTTATAACCATGATGTTAGTTTAATCTATAGATTTAAATAACATGTATCATGGTTATAACCATGATGTTAGTTTAATCTATAGATTTATGTAACATGTATCATGGTTATAACCATGATGTTAGTTTAATCTATAGATTTTAATAACATGTATCATGGTTATAACCATGATGTTAGTTTAATCTATAGATTTATATAACATGTATCATGGTTATAACCATGATGTTAGTTTAATCTATAGATTTTAATAACATGTATCATGGTTATAACCTGACCCTAAACAGACCATAATGGAGATCCTTTGTTGCTGCCCTACATGCCAGTAGGCATAAAGGGCAGTTAGTAAGTACCATGGTGACATTAGACTAACTAATGATAGTGACTGCTGTCCTGACATGTTACTGTATTGTTTATCTCTATATAGCATTGTGGGAACGACTTGAAGAGGTAAGAGTTATTACTGGTTTGATACAGAACACAATAATATCTGTGACCCTAGCTGGCAGTGATGGAGTTATTAGATGATGACCTTGTAATGAACCCAATGTTGATATTTTATTTACATTTTTATTTTATAGAAAAAGAAAACACCGAAACAGGAGATGAAGTTTGATGGTAAGTTCTTATTCCACATGTTTCACTTTCTAAATGAGTAGCAGATAACTTAGATAGAACATATTCAGCTGTTCGTAATAATAGGATCCATATCTTTCATAATATCAACCATAGTCCTGGGAGGTAAGGGTTAGATTAAACTCTGACATGTATCATGATAACATTAAACTACTGGCATGTATTGTGTTTAGATTGAACTAACATGTATCATGATACATTAAACTAACATGTATCATGATACATTAAGCTAACATGTATCATGATACATTAAACTAACATGTATCATGGTACATGTTAGTTTAATGTAACATGATACATTAAACGAACATGTATCATGGTACATTAAACTAACATGAATCATGGTTACATTAAACTAACATGTATCATGATACATTAAACTAACATGTATCATGATACATTAAACTAACATGTATCATGGTACATGTTAGTTTAATGTAACATGATACATTAAACTAACATGTATCATGGTACATTAAACTAACATGTATCATGGTTACATTAAACTAACATGTATCATGATACATTAAACTAACATGTATCATGATACATTAAACTAACATGTGTCATGGTAAATGTTGGTTTAATGTAACATGATACATTAAACTAACATGTATCATGGTACATTAAACTAACATGTATCATGGTTACATTAAACTAACATGTATCATGGTTACATTAAACTAACATTTATCGAGGTTAACATGCATCAGGGTTATGCTGAATGATATTGACTGCTCTCCTGACATGTTACTGTATTGTTTATCTCTATATAGAATTGTGGGACCGAAATATTGAGGTAAGTGTTATTACTTGTTTGATACAGAACACAATAATATGTTTGAAGGTTCAAGGAGTTTAATTGTCATTGCAGCACACAACAAAATACAGGTTGACACTCTCTAGCAGCAGTTAGAGTTTAAATGTCTAAATGACACAAAACACAAAAAGACACAATAAGACAATCGCACAAAGACCAAATAACAAAAGTGGTTTAAAAATATATATATAAAAGAATATATATATAAGTGGATAAAGATTTCAGTGGAGGCCACAGCTGAAAAGTGCACAATACTAATAGTACACACACACACACACACACACACACACACACACACACACACACACACACACACACACACACACACACACACACACACACATCACCCTGTCCATATTGTGCCCATCAAGTCCAGTCTGTTGTGTGTGTGTGGAGGTGCGGGGCGGGGGGGTTGTGGGTGTCTGAAGCTACTGCTCCTGGAGGAGAGTTGTCCTTAGTGCTTTGTTGGGGGGTTGAGGGGGTGATGGAGGCTACAGCTCTTGGGGAAAAGCTGTTCCTCAGTCTTGTGGTGCGGGCCCGCAGTGTGCGGTACCTCTCCCCTGATGGGAGGGGGACAAACAAGGTGTCTCCAGGGTGAGTTTTACCTCTGCTGATTGACCTTGCCTTCCTCTTCAGGCGGTCAGCACACACAGAGTCCCGGTCTGGGAGCTCAGCTCCTATGATCTTTACTGCTGACCTAACCACCCTGGCCAAGTCCCTCCTGCTCTCCGCTGTGCAGCCTGCATACCACACACTGCAGCCCTGGCAGAGGATGCTCTCAATTGTGCTCCTATAAGAGTTAATGAGCAGGTGTGTGGATAAACCAGCCTGTTGGAGCTTCAGTAGAAAGAAGAGCCTCTTCTGGGCCCTCTTTACAAGGTTGGAGATGTTAGTAGCCCATGTTAGGTCCTTGGTGATGTTTGTCCCCAGTAACAGAGTCCACCCTCTCCACTTCTTCCCCGTTGATGGTAAGTGGGGTCTGCATGGTCCTCTTGGACATCCTAAAGTCCACGAGGATCTCATTTGTTTTGGTGGTGTTTAGGACCAGGTTGTTATCCACACACCACTCTGCCATGTGTTGGACCTCCTGCCTGTAATGGCACTCATTGTGGTCACTAATGAGCCCCCCCACAGTGGTGTCATCAGCTCATGTGATTATGGTGTTGGTTGAATGGATGGGTACGCAGTCATGGTGAAGAGGGTGCAGAGGGCTGGGCTGAGTACACACCCCTGGGGCGCATCGGTTTTCAAGGTTATAGTTGAGGATGTCAGATCCCCTACTCTGACATTCTGCGGTCTGTTTGAAACAAAGTCCAGGATCCATGAGCAGAGTGGGGTGGGGAGACCAAGATGAATGAGTTTGAGGACCAGTTTATGGGGGATTGTGGTGCTGAAGGCAGAGCTGAAGTCCACAAAGAGCAACCTTACATATGTGTTGGGGTACTCCAGGGGGGACAGGGCTGTGGGGAGTGAGATGGAGACAGCGTCCTCTGTGGATCTGTTTGCCTGATGGGCAAACTGGTGGCTGTCCAGGTCCACAGGGATGGGGTCTCTGATGTACGCCAGTATCATCCGCTCAAAGCACCTCATGATTACTGGGGTGAGGGCGACTGGGCGGTAGTCATTGAGGCATGGAATGGCGATTCTTTAGGGGATAGGGATGATGGTAGTGGTCATAAGGCAGGTGGGAACATCAGCTTGTTGCAGAGAGAGGGTGAAGATGTCTGTAATAGCTCCTGCTAACTGGTCGGCACATGACCTCAGTATACGGCCCGACACCCCATCAGGGCCAGTTGCCTTGTTGGTGTCAATCCTTCTCAAGGTGGACCTCACCTGGTGGTGCTGAAGAGTGTGTGACTGCTCCTCTTCCTCGCTAACCAGTGTGGTCTTATATTTGTAGTCAGATAGAGTTTTGATTCCTCACCACATGCTCCTGGGGTCCTTGTTTTCAAAGTGACCCTCAATGCGCTGTCTGTACTTGCCTTTGACCTCTTTAAAGGGGACCTATCATATCACCAGATGTGAATGTGATTAGCCATTACAAGCCGTTTTTAAAATGTGCAGCATTGTGACATCACAGGTGGGCGTGTCCACCTAGATGTGTGACGGACAGATGATCAACGTTTGCTACAGTCCACTGGGTAGGCTGGTAGACTGATCTATCCAGCACACATCTAGGTGGACACGCCCGCCTGTGATGTCCCAATGCTGGATGTTTTCAAACCTGCTTGTAATGGCTAATCACACTCACACCTGGTGGTGTGATATGTCCCCTTTAAGGCCCTTTTTTAGGTCTCGTCGGGCAGTTCTATTTCATGTAGGCTACGCCGTCTAGGCTTCGCCTTATGGGCTTGTTCCGTGCGCGCGCCTGCGCGCGCTGAAAATTCAAACTATGCACCTATCAGCGTGGGCACCGCCCACATTTCCCACGGTATCGTGTCTATATAACGCGGTGTATACCGTCGCTCATCCTCCCTTTTCTTTCAGCACTTGTGCTTATCAGCGAGAAATTGAGAACTACTATTAAGAAGATGAGAACTTCAACACGGATCTCCCAAGCCGGTGGCAGCGGCTCGGGCGAGGCCGCGGACAAACGGCCCTTTTCCCAGGTGGGCCTTTTCAGGGCCACCTGAGAGCGCTCCTAGAGCTAGGTCCTTTTCAGGACTCCTATGCGCCTCCTGTCCCGCCTCCCTGGCACCGGGTGACGGGCACTTGTCGTGCTTTTGGTGCCTCGGCGCCGACCACGCCGCGGCTGCTATGGCGGCCCCCGTCTCCTGTGTCGCCTGCCGGGAGCTGCCTGAAGAGGGGATCCTCTCCAGGCATCTCTTCTTTTCCCCTGCGGTGGAAATGGCTGACGCCATCGACCTATTCGGACCTAACGTCGACGATGGCATCATCGACGCCTCCCTGGACGACGTCGTCGGCGACTCGGCGTCCGGTTTTTCCCTCTCTCGGGTTACAACCGCCACCGTCATACAACACGAGGGTCCGCGCCGGATGACCGATCTCTTCCGGGAGATCATGGGTGAGGCGGCGGCCATCAAAGGGATTCCCATGCCGGCCCCGCCTCTCGCCCCCGTACCTGACGATATGCAGGGCGAGTGCTTTCGCACCCCATCTTTTTCCCGGCGGGTTACCCAGTGCCCCTTGTTCCCGCCTTTGCAGCACTTGTTTATTGCTGCCGGTGAGGACCCTTCGACCCTGAAGGCTCCGGTAAGATCCTACACGGATTTCACCAACGTGGAGGGGTGGGCCGATACTCAGGCGAGGGGGATCCCTCGTCTGGAGCCTCCCCTGGCAGCGCTTCTCTGTCCGGGCGTCGGATGGATCCTTAACGAAAAGCCGCTGCCCCCCGACCGCCTCCAGAAGCAGATTGTCGGCCTAACGGACAGGGTGTTCGTTTGTGCCTCTCAATCCGCGGCGGCGGTCAACAACATCGCCCTGTTCTCCTCTGCCATGGTCTCCTTGTCGGCTGACAGGGAGGCCTACGGCCCGGAGGAAGCCGCGAGATGGCTGGCGGTTTCCCGCTTTTCCAGCGCCATCCTCCAGTTATGCCAGCCGATAGCCGTTTCGGCCGGCCAGCATATGGCGTGGGCTACCATGATTCAAAGGGTCATATGGCTCTCCCACACTGCGGTGCCGGAACGAGAGCGGGCCAGCCTCGTCCAGGGTCCACTAGCGCCGGATGGACTATTTGGTCCCAGGTTCTCCGAGGTGCTCGCGCACCAGCAGTCAGTCCGTGAGAATCGTTCCCGGTTCGGGACGATTCTCACGGGCTCCTCCCGCCAGCAGGCTGAGAGGAAGCGGGGTCTAGGCCGGTCCCAGCGTTCCATGGGGCCGCCTCCGACTCCAGCCCCGGTGCAGCAGCCGCAGCCGCCGCGCACGGGGAGAGCAGCAGCGCCACGGACCGGGAAGTTCCTGACGCTTGCTCCTACTTTTTCTTTCCCTATTAAAGAAAAGAACGGCAGTACATGGTACCTAAAGAGCGATATTCCCCAGGCCACCTGCGTCCTACGCTTGTGGTGCGCTCCTCCATGTTGCCTCTTTCCCCCTCTCAGCCCGGTGGCTGTAGGGTGGCGGTCGGACGGCGTGTTCACATGGCCTCTGGTTCACCTGCTTCTAAGAAGCGGCGTCCCTTGGAGCCTCGTGGGCGGATCAGAGACTCGTTGCACGGTCTCCTGGTTCCCCACATTATAGGTGAGGAGATGGGTCCGCGCGCTGTGGCTACAGCCTGCGGACAGCGCATGCGCACAGGTGCTGCGGCCGGACGGCTCGTCCCCTGTTCAGCGGGCACGAGCGCGACGTCTAGACAGCTCGTTGTTTTTACAACTGCTAGTTGTGGTACGTCTCCTACGCTCGCTGAGCCTCCTCCCTTTCGTGGGAAGCCCCCCTTGGTTCACACGCAGTGTGAAGGCGGTAGGGGCAGAGGAATACGGGTTATTCCTGGACGGTCTTCCTCAGCTGTCGGCTCGCCCTCTCTCCAACCGCTATGCGTGTTGGCAAGAGCGGTGCGTTCTGCCATCGTGGTTGGACACCACGTTGAGATGGGGCCATCCCATACAGTTCAAGCGTCGTCCCCCACCCTTTATGGGGTTGGTGGAGACCACGCTACGGGACCCGGCTGCGAGCACGGCTCTGGCAGCAGAGGTGGCACGTCTCTTGGTAAAGGGGGCCATCACTGTCGTTCCCCCCCACGAGTCTCACCTAGGTTTTTATTCCCGCTACTTCCTGGTTTCCAAGAAGTCAGGGGAAATGAGACCTATTCTGGATCTTCGCGTGTTCAACAGATTCGTTGCCACGAGGAAGTTCAGAATGCTCACGGTCGGAGCATTGTTCCGGTGTGTGAGAGAGGACGATTGGTTCACATCCCTGGATCTCAAGGATGCTTACTTCCACGTCCCTGTTCGGCAGGCGCACAGGAAGTTTCTCCGCTTTGCCTTTATGGGGATGGCGTACGAGTACCAGTGTCTGCCGTTCGGCTATTCTCTGGCTCCGCGCACCTTCTCAAAGTGTGTGGAGACGGCGTTGGAACCGCTCAGACGTCAGGGAAAGAGGATTCTCTTCTACCTAGACGATCTGCTTATTCTGAGCAACTCAGAAGGGACACCATGTTGGTGATAAACCATCTCTCCTTCCTGGGTTTTGCCATCAACTGGGAGAAGAGCTCCCCGCTCCCCAGCCGGCAGACAGTCTACTTGGGGCTTTGCCTAGACTCAGCCACCATGACTGCGATGCTTTCGCCTCCTCGGCGAGACGCCATCCTGTCGGCGCTCTCCCGTTTTCACGTTCGCAGAAACGTGACCGCACTGTCCACCATGCGCCTGTTGGGGCTGATGGCAGCTGCCCACCCCGTGGTCCCCCTGGGTCTGCTTTTTATGCGCAGACTCCAGCGGTGGTTTGCTCGCCAACGGTTGGACCCCAGGCGACACAAGCTCAGGGTGCTCCTCGTCCCCCGTTCGGTGTCGCCAGACCTGGAATATTGGAAAGGACCCTCCGCCCTTCTCAAGGGTGTTCCACTGGGCAGGGTGGCGTCCTACGTAGTGGTCTTCACGGACGCCTCGTTGACGGGTTGGGGAGGAACGTGCCTCTCTCACTCGGTCGGAGACGAGTGGCGCACGCCCCCTACAGCACACATAAATGTGTTGGAGCTCGACGCTGTGAGGAAAGTGCTGTTGCATTTCTTTCACCTGGTGCGCGGCCGCCACGTTCTGATCAGGACAGACAGTGTGTCGGCGGTGGCGTACATCAACAGACAGGGGGGAGTCCGCTCCCCTGCTCTCCACCGAAAGGCGGTCGAGCTCTGGCTTTGGGTTCATCAGTATCTCCGCAGTCTGAGAGCCCTGCATATCGCGGGTGCCCAGAACTTTGGGACGGACCTCATGTCTCGAGGCGGTCCCCGCCGAGACGAGTGGCGGTTACATCCCGACATTGTCAGACTGATCTGGCAGAGGTTCGGGACAGCGCAGGTGGACCTCTTCGCGTCCCGGGAGAACACGCACTGCAGGTGGTGGTTCTCCCTCAGCCCTCGGGATCTTCCCCCGTTGGGGGTAGATGCGTTGGCACACACACCTTGGCCGCGGGCTCTCTTGTATGCGTTTCCCCCGCTCCAGCTGATCCTTCCTCTTCTGGAACGGGTCAGACAGGAGAGACTGTCCCTGATATTAGTGGCCCCGGAGAACCGTTCAGCTATGTGGTTTCCAGAGCTTGCCGCGCTCTCGCGGTCGGCACCTTGGCCAGTACCATTCAGGCCGGATGCGCTTTCACAGGCCCACGGGACGGTGCACCACCCGCCCGATGTCTCGGGACGGCTGTTGGTTTGGCTCCTGAGAGGTTGATCCTGCAGGGCAAAGGTTTGCCTGAGACGGTTATCAACACTATTCAGAGCGCTCGTGCGCCTTCTACTTCTTCCCTCTATGCGGCGAAGTGGTGCGCCTTCTCTAATTGGTGGGAGACGAACCACGCTGTCCCATCTCAATGCGAGGTGGGAAGCGTGCTTTCGTTTCTGCAAAACTTATTGGAAAACGGTTTGGCCTTCTCCACTATCAAGGTCTATGCGGCAGCCGTTTCGGCTGGCCATGCAGGCTGTGATGGTGGACCGATCTTCAGCCATCCACTGGTCAAGAGATTCTTGCGTGGGGCTAGACGGGTTAGGCCTGTTTCACGCGTGCTTACACCACGCTGGGATCTCCCCACCGTGTTGCGCGGATTGTCCAGGGATCCTTTCGAGCCTCTCTCCCAGGCCCCTTTGGATGCCCTGTCATTTAAGACGGCGCTCTTGTTGGCCTTGGTTTCTGCCAAGCGGGCCGGTGAGCTAACCGCTCTGTCTGTCAGCCCGAGTTGCTTGTTGCTAAACGAGGACAACTCCTTCGCGTTGCTCAGACCTAATCCTGCGTTCCTCCCGAAGAACATTAATAGTTCTTTTCGGTCGAGGGATATTGTGCTTAAGGCTTTTCACCCCCCGCCTCATTCTAGTGAGGCGGAGGCGGAGTTGCATCTCCTGTGCCCGGTTCGGGCGTTGGCTATGTACGTGAATCGCTCGGCAGCGTTCCGCTCCACACAACAGTTGTTTGTGTGTTATAGCGACGCTAGCAGGGGCCGCGCTCTCACTAAGCAGCGGTTTTTCTCGCTGGGTATGTGAGGGTGTTTGCCTAGCCTACTCTCGGCAGGGCTTGGCGCCACCGTTGGGCGTTAAAGCTCACTCCACACGGAGCGTGGCCGCTTCAACGGCTCTACTCAAGGGCGTTTCGGTGGAAGACATCTGCGCGGCTGCGTCTTGGTCTTCCCCCGGCCCCTTTGTCCGTTTTTACATGTTAGACATGTCCAGGGGCTCACTCGGCAACTCTGTGCTAGAGTCCGGGACCCCTTTTACGGCTTAAGAATATAGACATGTTCTTTAAAGCGGCGTGGTTGGATTTCCTCTCGCCGGCTGGCGAGTTGGTCTTGATTACCAGTCTCTTACTCTCCCACCTTTTTTCAAATGAAAAACAGGCTAGGGGGTTTTTCTATTGGCTCGCCAATTGTCTGCTGGTTTTGTTTACCAGTGAGGCACTCCCGCCGTTTTCTTCAAATAAGAAACGGCCGAGAGAGTCCCATTATTGGAGAGCCGAATTCCGTAGCTCCGCCCCCGCTGGTAGCGGACCTAATGGAAACCGTGTTGCTCTGGTTTTCTTTTCCTTTTCATGGGTTCCATGAAGCACGGAATAGAGCCGGAGTCTTTAAAGACTCACTTTTTTCTCCCTTGATCATTGCCTTGCTTGATCTAGGAGGAATTAGTTTTTATAAAGCTGTTGTGTTTTACACTTCCTTGGCTTTTTGAGTCTTAATGTGCTCTGGTGACTTAGGTCGTTTTGACTGGGGTCCAGCAGGAGTACATTGATCGGGCTCCGCTCGCAGCTTCACCTTAGCCCATAAGGCGAAGCCTAGACGGCGTAGCCTACATGAAATAGAACGATAGTTATGTTATTATAACTCTAGTTCTATGATTGTAGGCGTAGCCGTCTAGTTTCCCACCTGCTGTACCCTCCAAATGCTGAAAGAAAAGCGTGGAGGATGAGCGACGGTATACACCGCGTTATATAGACACGATACCGTGGGAAATGTGGGCGGTGCCCACGCTGATAGGTGCATAGTTTGAATTTCACGGGACAAGCCCATAAGGCGAAGCCTAGACGGCTACGCCTACAATCATAGAACTAGAGTTATAATAACATAACTATCGTTCTATATGCCAGCCTGTCCCCCGACCTGAAGACAGTATCTCTCGCCCTGAGCAGCGACCTCACATTACCTTCAAACCAGGGTTTCTGATTAGGGAACACCTTGATGGTTCTGGTGCGCAGTACTGTCTCGGTGATAAACTGGATGTAGTCCAGGACGTTAGAGGTGTACTCCTCCAAGTTGGCTCCCTGAGAAAATACCTCCCATACTGAGCTCTATAAACAGACCTGTAGTGATGTAACAGCTTCCTCGCTCCATACCTGTACTGTCTTCACAGCTGGTTTGGTTCTACAGCAACTGGTTTAGAAGATGGAATCAGTGTCAAGGAGATATGATCTGATAATCCGAGGTGTGGGGATGGTGCAGCTTTATATGCCCTCTGTATATTTGTATATACTTGGTCCAGAGAGTTTTTATCTCTGGTTGGAAAGTATACATTTTTGTGGAGTTATGAGAAGATTACTTTTAATTAACCCAATGTTGATATTTATTTACATTTTTATCTTATAGAAATGGGAATCACTGGAAATGGATGGGACGTTAACTGGTAAGTTCTTATTCAACATGTTTCACTGTGTTCATGAGTAACAGATTACTTATTAATATCCAGTGATTTGCAAGGGTTACTGACTCACACCAAGTCAAATGATATCGCTGTGACTCAAATCATTTAATCTAATTGTACCAGAGAGTCAGAGCCTACCTAGCAGAGGGACCAGAGTGGCAGACCTACTGAACAACATCATCTAGATATTAGATTATAGAATGGAGCTATCCATGTATATAAGACACTACTCTCATAGCTGGGGCGATGTGGCCAGCATAACGTCAGCTCAGTGGCGTTTATAATGTAGGTCACTGAGTCGTCATGACAACACAGAGCAGGGACAAAGGGTAGAAAGACTTCTGTCCTTGTTTGACCACGATAATGACAGCCGTCTCCCTACACGTATTCAGTCTGTTAAGATGTTCTTCTGTGTAGAGGCTAATACAGAGTGAAAACCAGGAACTGGTTCAACTGATTAGAATATAAGGAGCAGTTCATAATGATAGGATGGTTATGTTTCATAACATCAATCATAGTCCTGGGAGGTAAGGGTTACATTAAGCTTATTCAACTCATTTAACTAACATGTATCATGGTTAGGTTAAACTAACATGAATCTTGTTACATTAAACACTAACATGTGTCATGTTACATTAAACTATCATGTATCATGGTGCATTAAACTAACATGTATCAGGGTTATGCTGAATGATGTGACTGCTGTCCTGACATGTTGATGTGTTGTTTCTATCTACAGAATGGGATAAACAAATAGATGAGATGGTAAGTGTTATTACTGGTTTGATACAGAACACAATAACATGTGTGAAGCTAGCTGGCAGTGGTGGAGTTATTAGATTATGACCAGAGGCGGATTAACACCCAGGCTAGCCTCGGCTGAGCCTAGGGGCCCAGGTGTGCAAGGGGCCCTGGATTGGACAGACTATTTTCAATTTGACTTAAAATAAAAAAAGACTTGACCCCTATTGGCCCATAAGGTGACCTTGGGTGTCTTGAAAGGCGCCTCTAAATTAAATGTATTATTATTATTATTATAACAAGAACCATTAAAAAGTGAAGCAGCTGATTGGTAGATGTGTGGGCCATGTCATGTGACCAGGTTCATAAAGTCAGTTTGGTTGTAAAGGAATACGTCACGTCTGCTGGACAGCAAAGAGGCAGAATGTCTGAAAAGCGAAAAGCACAAGTGTTTCCATTTGTCGATATAGCACTCCGACTATTTATGACTCTGCCTGTGACCAATGCCAGCAGGGGGCGCTCTTTGCTCAAAATTGGTGCTAGTTACAGAAAGACTGAGATCCACAATGGGCCAAAACAGACTGAATCTCCTGTCTCTGATTTGTCCATTAACAGCGATATTCTGGGCAAATTGGATTTTACCAGCCTCCTTAAGGAGTTCTCTGTTGGTCGGTCGGTCCCCAGAAATACGTGGTCACAGCAGCTATGGGGAACTCACACTTGTTTCAGTATCATTTCTGTTTTAGTGAAGGCCGTCTCAATGTGTGTGTATGCCAGTGCTCCCAGAGTGTGTGCGTGAGGGCCATGTAATATTCCTAGCACACTTTTACACATGGCACTGAATTGAGTTTTTTCTGCGTGATCAGTAAGGGGGCCTCACACAAATAGTAGCCTAGGGGCCAATGACCACCTTAATCCACCACTGATGATGACCTTGTGATGAACCCAATGTTCATATTGGATTGACATTTTTATTTTATGGAAAAAGGAAACACCGGACCAGGTGAATGTGTGTTATGGTAAGTTCTTATTCGACAATTTTCACTGTGTTAATAAGTAACAGATAACTTACTAATATCCAGTGATTTTCAAGGGTTACTGACTCAAAAACAGTCAAATGATATCGCTGTGATTCAAACATTTCATCGAATTGTACCAGAGAGTCAGAGCCTACCTAGCAGAGGGACCAGAGTGGCAGACCTACTGAACAACATCATCTAGATATTAGATTATAGAATGGAGCTATCCATGTATATAAGACACTACTCTCATAGCTGGGGCGATCTGGCCAGCATAACGTCAGCTCAGTGGCGTTTATAACGTAGCACACTGAGTCGTCATGACAACACAGAGCAGGGACAAAGGGTACAAAGACTTCTGTCCTTGTTTGACCACGATAATGGCAGCCGTCTCCCTACACGTATTCAGTCTGTCAAGATGTTTTTCTGTGTAGAGGCTAATTCAGAGTGGAAACCAGGAACTGTTCAACTGATTCTACATGATTAGAATATATGGAGCAGTTCATAATAATAGGAATCTACGTTCCATAATATCAATCATAGTCCTGGGAGGTAAGCATTAGATTAAGCTTATTCAACTCATTCAACTAACATGTATCATGGTTACATTAAACTAACATGTATCATGGTTATAACCATGATGTTAGTTTAATCCATAGATTTAAATAACATGTATCATGGTTATAACCATGATGTTAGTTTAATCTATAGATTTATATAACATGTATCATGGTTATAACCATGATGTTAGTTTAATCTATAGATTTTAATAACATGTATCATGGTTATAACCTGACCCTAAACAGACCATAATGGAGATCCTTTGTTGCTGCCCTACATGCCAGTAGGCATAAAGGGCAGTCAGTAAGTACCATGGTGACATTAGACTAACTAATGATAGTGACTGCTGTCCTGACATGTTACTGTATTGTTTATCTCTATATAGCATTGAGGGAAGAACTTCATAAGGTAAGTGTTATTACTGGTTTGATACAGAACACAATAATATCTGTGACCCTAGCCGGCAGTGGTGGAGTTATTAGATGATGACCTTGTAATGAACCCAATGTTGATATTTTATTTACTTTTTATTTTATAGAAGAAGAAAACACAGAAACAGCAGATGAAGCTTGATGGTAAGTTCTTATTCCACATGTTTCACTTTCTAAATGAGTAGCAGATAACTTAGATAGAACATATTCAGCAGTTCGTAATAATAGGATCCATATCTTTCATAATATCAATCATAGTCCTGGGAGGTAAGGGTTAGATTAAACTCTGACATGTATCATGGTTACTTTAAACTCTATCATGTACCATGATAACATTAAACTACTGACATGTATTGTGTTTAGATTGAACTAACATGTATCATGATAACATTAAACTACTGACATGTATTGTGTTTAGATTGAACTAACATGTATCATGATACATTAAACTAACATGTATCATGATACATTCAACTAACATGTATCATGATAACATTAAACTACTGACATGTATTGTGTTTAGATTGAACTATCATGTATCATGGTTACATTAAACTAACATGTATCGAGGTTAACATGCATCAGGGTTATACTGAATGATATTGACTGCTCTCCTGACATGTTACTGTATTGTTTATCTCTATATAGAATTGATTGATCGACATAATGAGGTAAGTGTTATTAGTGTTTTGATTCAGAACACAATAATATGTTTGAAGGTTCAAGGAGTTTAATTGTCATTGCAGCACACAACGAAACACAGGTTGACACTCTCTAGCAGCAGTTAAGAGTTTAAATGTCTAAATGACACAAAACACAAAAAGACACAATAAGACAATCGCACAAAGACCAAATAACAAAAGTGGTTTAAAAATATATAGATAAAATAATATATATATAAGTGGATAAAGATTTCAGTGGAGGCCACAGCTGAAAAGTGCACAATACTTATAGTATACACACACACACACACACACACACACACACACACACACACACACACACACACACACACACACACACACACACACACACACACACACACACACACACACACATCACCCTGTACATATTGTGCCCATCAAGTCCAGTCTGTTGTGTGTGGGGGCGGGGGGGGGGGGGGGTTGTGGGGGTTGGAAGCTACTGCTCCTGGAGGAGAGTTGTCCTTAGTGCTTTGTTAGGGGGTTGGGGGGGTGATGGAGGCTACAGCTCTTGGGGAAAAGCTGTTCCTCAGTCTTGTGGTGCGGGCCCGCAGTGTGCGGTACCTCTCCCCTGATGGGAGGGGGACAAACAAGGTGTCTCCAGGGTGAGTTTTATCAGTGCTGATTGACCTTGCCTTCCTCTTCAGGCGGTCACCACACACAGAGTCCAGGTCTGGGAGGACAGCTCCTATGATCTTTATTGCTGACCTAACCACCCTGGCCAAGTCCCTCCTGCTCTCCGCTGTGCAGCCTGCATACCACACACTGCAGCCCTGGCAGAGGATGCTCTCAATTGTGCTCCTATAAGAGTGAATGAGCAGGAGTGTGGATAAACCAGCCTGTTGGAGCTTCAGTAGAAAGAAGAGCCTCTTCTGGGCCCTCTTTACAAGGTTGGAGATGTTAGTAGCCCATGTTAGGTCCTTGGTGTTGTACGTCCCCAGGAGTTTAACAGAGTCCACCCTCTCCACTTCTTCCCCGTTGATGGTAAGTGGGGTCTGCGTGGTCCTCTTGGACCTCCTAAAGTCCACGAGGATCTCATTTGTTTTGGTGGTGTTCAGGACCAGGTTGTTATCCACACACCACTCTGCCATGTGTTGGACCTCCTGCCTGTAATGGCACTCATTGTGGTCACTAATGAGCCCCCCAACAGTGGAGTCATCAGCTCATTTGATTATGGTGTTGGTTGAATGGATGGGTACGCAGTCATGGTGAAGAGGGTGTAGAGGGCTGGGCTGAGTACACACCCCTGGGGCGCACTGGTGTTCAAAGTTTTAGTTGAGGATGTCAGGTCCCCTACTCTGACATTCTGCGGTCTGTTTGAAACAAAGTCCAGGATCCATGAGCAGAGTGGGGTGGGGAGACCAAGATGGATGAGTTTGAGGACCAGTTTATGGGGGATTGTGGTGTTGAAGGCAGAGCTGAAGTCCACAAAGAGCATCCTTACATATGTGTTGGGGGGGTACTCCAGGGGGGACAGGGCTGTGTGGAGTGTGATGGAGACAGCGTCCTCTGGGGATCTGTTTGCCTTATAGGCAAACTGGTGGCTGATGGCTGGCAGGTAATGGGGATGGGGACGATGGTAGTGGACTTAAGGCAGGTGTGAACTGCCTTAAACCATCAGTATCATCAGTAGTGTCTGTAGTGTATGGGTGCATGTGAATAGTGTAGTGTAGTATTAGACCCATCTAAAGAACCTACAGCCCTGCTGTCTGGGTAGGATCAGAGAGTGAGATGGCCCAGAAGTGTGGAGGAGCCTGAGGAGCCTGGAATGGAGATCAGGGGCCCTATTTTAACGGTCTGAAACGGAAGTGAGAAGCGCCAAACGCAAGTAGCTTTGTGGGCGGTTCTATGGCGATGTTGCTATTTTATCGGCGGATAAATGACTATTGTGCCCGACGCAAATCTAAAAAGGGTTGGTCTGAAGTTGCCTAATTACCCGTAGGTGTGGTTTGGGCGTACCGTGCAATAAACCAATGTGAGTGCCATCTCCCATCCCCTTTAAGAGCCATGAGCGCATTTGAATCTAACGAGTTGATATTTCGACAGCGCTTTTGCAGTCTCCAATGAGACAGATGCATGCCCACATGAATTTCAAACTTCAAATGGCTCAGTTTATGGCCAAATAATCTGGCCCAATTCCCACATGGAATAGCGTTTTCTTCAACATCTTCAGAAATACTGAGTCCTCAAATACATTTCGGCAAAGAAAACTTAACACACATGTGATATGCAGTGACTGTGGTTCTATTTTATGATATACACATACATAACAAACATACATACATAAGTACATTAATAAACATAGTTTCTTACCAATATTGCGTGCATTATCGTTATTGCCTTGTGTTCCTAATATGCATGTGTCCTCCCAATGTTAATATACATTGCCATGGACTGTGTTATGTGTTACGTGTTTAGTTTGCCTGTGTTTAAACAGATGGACGCACACACGCGCGCCCGCATTCATTAATTAATTTACATATACACACACAAGTGTCACTCGCGGTAAAACAATGTTTTCTCAAGATCAAATACTCCTCAATCCTAAAAGTTATGGGCTTCTACACGATGACTGTGTTAAGAAAATATGTGTCTGCTGTACGGTGTTTGCAGATGCATTGATTTAAAAGTACAACTTATTACCGCTGTATCAGCTTTTCTTTCCCAAATAATTTACCAAGAATGTGTAGCTAGGTAGAATAGAGAAGCAAAGTGTATGCGCGAGGTGCTCAAGCAACATTATGCATGCGCCCTTAAAATAGCATCTGAACAACGCGTCACTGACTTTAAACCAGGTATTCCCTGGTTTGTGGCGGAATTGTTTTCTGAAACTGCAAAATAGCACCAGGGAATGTTTGGGCCAGAACACGCCGCCTCATTTTGCCGAACCGCCCCTTGGGGCGCAAGATCATTCCCTAATTTAACAACGAGTAGCGGTGGAGGGAGAAGAACGCTCTGGGCCAGTTGCAAACCAGCAATGACGCATGCGTCAGTGTAGAAAGTCAATTGCGCTGGATACACGGTAGGGCCTCGGGTGTGTTACAGCTCCTGCTGCCGCACCAGAGACACGCCTCCACAATCCCCTGAACCTTCCAGAGCGAGGTCAT
Source organism: Gadus morhua (assembly GCF_902167405.1). NCBI lineage: Eukaryota > Metazoa > Chordata > Actinopteri > Gadiformes > Gadidae > Gadus > Gadus morhua. The sequence continues at coordinate 300,177 of NW_021964147.1, read as the reverse complement.
CACAGTGGTCTTATATTTGTAGTCAGATAGAGTTTTGATGCGTCTCCACATGCTCCTGGGTTCTGTGTTTTCAAAGTGACCCTTAATGCGCTGTCTGTACTTGCCTTTGGCCTCTTTTTTTTTGCATACATTTTTGTGGAGTTTTGGTAATACTTTCTTGGTAATACTAATAATAGTTAATAGATGATGACCATGTGTAATGAACCTAATGTTGATATTTTATTTAAATTTTTGTCTTATAGAAATACGAAACAATGGACCTGAATCATGAGATCATTGGTAAGTTCTTATTCCACATGCTTCACTTCTTATTCCACATGCTTCACACCATTTCTGAATATCCAGTGATTGCCAGGGTTACTGACTCACACCAACTCAGATGATTTCGCTGAGATTCAAAACATTTCTGGGGCGATGTGGCCAGCATAACGTCAGCTCGGTGGCGATTATAACGTAGCTCACTGAGTCGTCATGCAACACAGAGCAGGGACAAAGGGTAGAAATGGCGCTTTCCCTCCTTTCGTTCGTAGACTCGGTCCGATTCAGGGTGAAGGTGAGGCTTTGTTACATTTTCATTTGGTTCGGTCAGCGTTCACACTGGACTCTGATAAGCCGACCGTATTGTAAACCAACGCCTCGCGGTCGGCGGGTCGCTCGTCTGTTGGACAGAACCTCAGAGGGAAACTCACAACGCCTCCTAGTTGAGGACAACATCAATGGAGAAGCTTTGTGCAGTGTTGAGTTTTTCATTTTTCTTCGGTGTTCCTACAAGTTAAGAATCATTTGGAGGAACTTCCACCATTCTTTAACTGAGTAATTAAAACAAGTAATCCATGACACACAATTTTATGAGCCACAAAATGTCTTTACATATTCTTCCGGCCATATCTCTATGACTGCGTTCCCCTCCTTATTGCACCACGTCTGACTCACGTATACCTGGTTGAATAGGCTTTTTATGTTTCCTGTGTGTGGATGAAGTGCACATCCCACCCACAAGGCATTGTGTGTCGGTTCGGTTCCTATGGTTGACTGAGGTCAAGCCGGCTGCCCCTACATTTGGTGTGCACGCATATTCTATCCTTTAAGGAAAATTAATTGAAACTAATTGAAAATAATTATGTAACTACGTCCTGTTTTCAAAACAAGCTGTTAACACACTTTATACAGAAACCGCAGTGCCTAAACACTAACACAAAATCAATCATGTTATAGAAGGTTCAGATCGTGTTTAAAACTTAAAGCAAACCAGAGTTCACTTGGAAGCGGACATAGAACCCCGTTTTCAAGCAGACCACAGTTTTTTTTGTTTCTGACTAAACTAGAGTAGAGAAAAGAATAAAGAAAGAAAAAAGCAATACAGTTTGCTGCCCTCACTAGTTTTTATCTTGCAGCCTGCTTTGCTCACTGAAGGGGGGGATGGGTTACTGTTTGATGCTATATCCACATTTGAGTTTCCACATCAAAGTTAGTCTGTTTAATGTAGAATCACAGAAACCCCCAGACTCATTTAAAGTGCAGAGACCCCAAGCACCAGGACAGCGTCTGTACACCAAGAGTACAGAACCGCTTTGCTCCACGAGGACGCTTCAGAACCCCCACGGGAGAGTGCTCCGAGAGAGCCGCTCTGAGAGCCGCTCCGAGAGCCGCTCCGAGAGCCGCTCCGAGAGCCGCTCCGAGAGCCGCTCAGAGAGAGCCGCTCTGAGAGAGCCGCTCTGAGAGCCGCTCTGAGAGAGCCGCTCCGAGAGAGCCGCTCCGAGAGAGCCGCTCCGAGAGAGCCGCTCCGAGAGAGCCGCTCTGAGAGAGCCGCTCCGAGAGCCGCTCAGAGAGAGCCGCTCTGAGAGCCGCTCTGAGAGCCGCTCTGAGAGCCGCTCAGAGAGAGCCGCTCAGAGAGAGCCGCTCCGAGAGAGCCGCTCTGAGAGCCGCTCTGAGAGAGCCGCTCTGAGAGAGCCGCTCTGAGAGCCGCTCTGAGAGCCGCTCAGAGAGCCGCTCTGAGAGAGCCGCTCAGAGAGAGCCGTACTAAGATAACATTAAATTAAAATGTCTCATGGTTATGCTGAATGATAGTGACTGCTGTCCTGACCTGTTGATGTATTGTTTATCTCTATAGAAGGGGTTTATAGAAGACGTCTGATGGTGAGTGTTATCACTGGTTTGATACAGAACACAATAACATGTGTGACCCTAGCTGGCAGTGTTGTTATTAGATGATGACCTTGTAATGAACCCAATGTTGATATTTTATTCACATTTTTATTTGATTGTAAAGGAAACAGAGGGAGCAAACAGGAGGTTAAATGGTAAGCTAATATTCCACATGTTTCACTTTGTAAATGAGTCACAGATCATTTATTAATATCGAGTCATTTACAAGGGTTACTGACTCACACCAAGCCAAATGATGTCGCTGTGATTCAAAACATTTCATCGAATTGTACCAGAGAGTCAGAGCCTACCTAGCAGAAGGACCAGAGTGGCAGACCTACTGAACAACATCTTCTAGATCAGGGTTCCTCGACCTCTTTATTACTGAGGCCCGGTATGCGTATTTATATGGGGGGTTATTGTTAGGGTTGGTGTGAGGCCTCAGCCTGTGGTCCTGTAGTAATGAACTTCAAAATATCAATGGCCACTACATTTTTCCCCACTGATACAGTAAGCGCCATAAGTCCTTTCCTGAAACCTGTTCCACACACATAACAACCCAACATAACAACAGTGGCATGAAGACTTTACCATGTGTAGCAGGCTAGTGGCTGTGGGGTTTCCACGCTACCAAGTTGAATAGTAAACCACACAATACACAGAGCAGTACAACGTCACATGATTTATTTACCAGGTGAATAACAATCACCGTGGTGGGAAAAGGGTAATCCACAATCCGTAATCCGTATCCAGGAATCATCGCCAGAAGGGCCCTCCAACAAAGCGGTCGGTACACAGTGGGGATAGTCAGACGGTCCTCTCTCTCTCTCTCTCTCTCTCTCTCTCTCTCTCTCTCTCTCTCTCTCTCTCTCTCTCTCTCTCTCTCTCTCTCTCTCTCTCTCTCTCTCCCTCTTTCTCTCTCTCTCTCTCTCTCTCTGTCTCTGTCTGTCTCTGTCTCTGTCTCTCTGTCTCTCTCTGTCTCTGTCTCTGTCTCTCTCTGTCTCTGTCTCTGTCTCTGTCTCTGTCTCTGTCTCTGTCTGTGGTAGCCTGCTCTCCCCTTTAAGCCCAAGCACTCCTGCCTAATGCTCCTCAGGCTTGCATCGTTAAGGGAGGAAGTCCATGTAATGCTTGGGGGTGGAGCCAGCATGCTGCCAGATTTCTCGCTTTGATCACCACTCCCCTCACTCCTCCCCGCCGCCTGCCACACACGATAGAGAAGTGGGGTTGGGATTGGTTGGTGTGACGGCCTCTCATTTGAATTTTGTGGAAGCATTTTTTAATTTATTTTTTAATTCAGGTAGGCTTTATTTCTAAATCTCTGCGGCCCGGAGGTTGAGAACTCCTGTTTGGTGGGAATTTCTGGACCACGTCAATCGTTTCTTTATAAACTGAGTAGGAATAAAGAGTCTACCGAACTTATAACAATTAGGGTAGTATATTTAAGTAATAAACGTACAATAACATACAACAAACATACAACAAACAAACAACAAATAAACATTAATCCGAGGTCTAACATACAATCATCCGAGGCCTCAGATGGGAGTTCTCCCTGCGTCTCTCCAAGAGCTCCTCAAGGAGAGGTCGGATCCATTGGCAAAAGCAAGGACTTCAGGTCTCAGGAGGCTGAGAACAGCTCTGACCCCAATATGACTATAGTACTGGTTAACCAGATGGTAAACTATCAGTGCACCTCCTCAGGATGTCATGAAGGGGGACGTAGCCGTGCCTAATCAGTTGGAGCCCTGGCTTCTCCACCTTCTCAACCTTCCCGAGGGGCTCAAGGAAACATACCAAGAAATGGCAGTTAGAGAAACGGAATAGGCCCATTACACCTGGACTATATATTATATTATAGAATGGAGCTATCCATGTATATAACACACTAATCACATAGCTGGGGTGATCACGACAACACAGAGCAGGGACAAAGGGTAGAAAGACTTCTGTCCTTGTTTGACCACGATAATGGCAGCCGTCTCCCTACACGTATTCAGTCTGTCAAGATGTTCTTCTGTGTAGAGGCTAATTCAGAGTGGAAACCAGGAACTGGTTCAACTGATTCTACATGATTAGAATATATTGAACCGTTCATAATAATAGGATGGGATGCATGTTTCATAGTCCTGGAAGGTAAGGGTTGGATTAAACTCTTAACATGTATCATGGTTACATTTAACTAACTAATGATAGTGACTGTTGTGCTGACATGTTGCTGTATTGTTTATCTCTATATAGTATGGATTGACCTCTTTCTGGAGGTAAGTGTTATTACTGCTTTGATACTGAACACAATAATATCTGTGACCCTAGTTGGCAGTGGTGGAGTTATTAGATGATGACCTTGTGATGAACCCAATATTGATGTTTTTATTTACTTCTTTTTTTTAGCAAATGAAAAGTCGGGAACTGGATAGGGAGTTAACTGGTAAGTTCTTATTCCACATGTTTCACTTTGTTAATGAGTAACAGATCATTTATTAATATCCAGTATTTTGCAAGTATTACTAACTCACACCAAGTCAAATGATATCGCTGTGATTCAAAACATTTCATCTAATTGTACCAGAGAGTCAGAGCCTACCTAGCAGAGGGACCAGAGTGGCAGACCTACTGAACAACATCATCTAGATATTAGATTATAGAATGGAGCTATCCATGTATATAAGACACTACTCTCATAGCTGGGGCGATGTGGCCAGCATAACGTCAGCTCAGTGGCGTTTATAACGTAGCTCACTGAGTCGTCATGACAACACAGAGCAGGGACAAAGGTTAGAAAGACTAATGTCCTTGTTTGACCACGATAATGGCAGCCGTCTCCCTACACGTATTCAGTCTGTCAAGATGTTCTTCTGTGTAGAGGCTAATTCAGAGTGGAAACCAGGAACTGGTTCAACTGATTCTACATGATTAGAGTATATGGAGCAGTTCATAATGATAGGATGGTTACGTTTCATAATATCAACCATAGTCCTGGGAGGTAAGGGTTACATTCAACTAACCTGTATCATGACTATATTAAACTCTTAACATGTATCATGTTACATTAAACTAACATGTATAATGGTTACATTAAACTAACATGTATCATGGTTACATTAAACTAACATATATCATGGTTCCATTCAACTAACATGTATCATGGTTATGCTGAATGATAGTGACTGCTGTCCTGACATGTTGTTGTATTGTTTATCTCTTTATAGAATTGGCTAATCAAATATGTCTGAAGGTAAGTGTTATCACTGGTTTAATACATAGCACAATAATATCTGTGACCCTAGCTGGCAGTGGTGGAGTTATGATGTGATGATCTTGTAATGAACCCAATGTTGATATTTTATTTTAATTTTTATTTGATAGAAAACGGTAAAACAGGAACAGGATGGGGAGTTTTACAGTAAGTTATTTTTCTACATGTTTCACTGTGTTAATGAGTAATAGATAACTTATTAATGTACAGTGATTTGCAAGGGTTACTGACACCAAGTCAAATGATATCGCTGTGATTCAAAACATTTAATCTAATTCTACCAGAGAGTCAGAGCCTACCTAGCAGAGGGACCAGAGTGGCAGACCTACTGAACAACATCATCTAGATATTATATTATAGAATGGAGCTATCCATGTATATAAGACACTACTCTCATAGCTGGGGCGATGTGGCCAGCATAACGTCAGCTCAGTGGCGTTTATAACGTAGCTCACTGAGTCGTCATGACAACACAGAGCAGGGTCTAAGGGTAGAAAGACTTGTGTCCTTGTTTGACCACGATAATGGCAGCCGTCTCCCTACACGTATTCAGTCTGTTAAGATGTTCTTCTGTGTAGAGGCTAATTCAGAGTGGTAACCAGGAACTGGTTAAACTGATTCTATATGATTAGAATATATGGAGCAGTTCATAATAATAGGATGGATACGTTTGATAATATCAATCATAGTCCTGGGAGGTAAGCCTTACGTTAAACTAACATGTATCATGTTACATTAAACTCTAACATTTATCATGGTTACATTAACCAAATATTTGTCATGGTTACATTAAACTAACATGTATCATGGTAACAATAAACTCTGACATGTATCATAATTACCTTCCACTAACATGTATCATGGTTATGCTGAATCATATTGACTGCTTTCCTGACATGTTACTGTATTGTTTATCTCTATATAGAATTGATTGATCAACTTCTGAAGGTAAGTGTTATTACTGGTTTGATACAGACCACAATAATATGTGTGACCCTAGCTGGCAGTGGTGGAGTTATTAGATGATGACCTTGTAATGAACCCAATGTTGATATTTTATTCACATTTTTATTTGATTGAAGAAGGTAAAAAAGGAACGGAAGAGGGAGTCAGCGGGTAAGTTCTTATCCCACATGTTTCACTGTGTTAATGAATAACAGATTATTTATTAATATCCATTGTTTTGAAAGGGTTATTGACACCAAGTCAAATGATATTGCTGTGATTTAAAACATTTAATCTAATTGTACCAGAGAGTCAGAGCCTACCTAGCAGAGGGACCAGAGTGGCAGACCTACTGAACAACATCATCTAGATATTAGATTATAGAATGGAGCTATCCATGTATATAAGACACTACTCTCATAGCTGGGGCGATGTGGCCAGCATAACGTCAGCTCAGTGGCGTTTATAACATAGCTCACTGAGTCGTCTTGACAACACAGAGCAGGGACAAAGGGTAGAAAGGGTGCTTCCATTGAAAATATCAATGGAACAACTTTGGGTAACCCTTCCTTTTACAGTCCCCTAATTACTAGGTATTTACCCGGTACATACATGGTAAATTATAGTGTATTACTGGGTAATTACCACTGGTAATAAGAAGGTAAATACAGAGGTAGTTACCCGGTAAATACATGGTAAATCATAGTGTATTACTGGGTAATTACCACTGGTAATAAGAAGGTAAATAGAGGAATTATCCGGTAAATTATAGTGTATTACTGTGTAATTACCACTGGTAATAAGAGGGTAAATACAGAGGAATTACAGCTGATGTACCAAGTAAAACCTTCACTATTACCCATCAACTCAACTAAGTAGCGTGTAGTTGTAACTGTTTTAGGTTGGTAATAACTCCGATATTGTGTACTTCCTAGGAAATTAGGCAACCAATTCTTAGAAACACCCATTATCCAAGGTTTATGTTGGTAACAGCCCAAATTTAATGATGTACTATCTAGAAATTAGCATAGTACTTTAAAATAAAATACTTTTTCTTAGTTATTATTCATAGCTACACCCATTTAGAAAGGGTTTATTCGATTTACCACTATGGAATTACTTACCTGGTAACAACCTCTGCAGGAATCTGTTTTCCTCTAGTGTCATGGTACATCTTCTTAAATACTGGGTACGAAGCCGTTTGTTTCCATGGTATTACCAGGTTCTTACCATATAATTCATAATAGATACATTCCATTATCCATGCAGTCAACACAAACTTGTACCATGTACGTTCTGCGACGTTACCAAGTAAAACACGACAATTTACCCAGTAATTAAGCTGAAACTGTACTGTAAAAGGAAGCCTTGTTTGTTTCCATGGTATTACCAGGTTCTTACCATATAATTTGTAATACATTATTCCCTTTTCCATGCAATCAACACAAACTTGTACCATGTACGTTCTGCGACATTACCAAGTAAAACACGGCAATTTACCCAGTAATTAAGCTGAAACTGTACTGTAAAAGGAAGCCTCGTTTGTTTCCATGGTATTACCAGGTTCTTACCATATAATTTGTAATACATTATTCCCTTTTCCATGCAGTCAACACAAACTTGTACCATGTACGTTCTGCGACGTTACCAAGTAAAACACGACAATTTACCCAGTAATTAAGCTGAAACGGTACTGTAAAAGGAAGCCTTGTTTGTTTCCATGGTATTACCATGTTCTTACCATATAATTTGTAATACATTATTCCCTTTTCCATGCAGTCAACACAAACTTGTACCATGTACGTTCTGCGACGTTACCAAGTAAAACACGACAATTTACCCAGTAATTAAGCTGAAACTGTACTGTAAAAGGAAGCCTTGTTTGTTTCCATGGTATTACCAGGTTCTTAACATATAATTTGTAATACATTATTCCCTTTTCCATGCAATCAACACAAACTTGTACCATTTACGTTCTGCGACATTACCAAGTAAAACACGACAATTTACCCAGTAATTAAGCTGAAACTGTACTGTAAAAGGAAGCCTTGTTTGTTTCCATGGTATTACCATGTTCTTACCATATAATTTGTAATACATTATTCCCTTTTACATGCAGTCAACACAAACTTGTACCATGTACGTTCTGCGACGTTACCAAGTAAAACACGACAATTTACCCAGTAATTAAGCTGAAACTGTACTGTAAAAGGAAGCCTTGTTTGTTTCCATGGTATTACCAGGTTCTTACCATATAATTTGTAATATATTATTCCCTTTTCCATGCAGTCAACACAAATTTGTACCATGTACGTTCTGCGACGTTACGAAGTAAAACACGACAATTTACCCAGTAATTAAGCTGAAACTGTACTGTAAAAGGAAGCCTTGTTTGTTTCCATGGTATTACCAGGTTCTTACCATATAATTTGTAATACATTATTCCCTTTTCCATGCAGTCAACACAAACTTGTACCATGTACGTTCTGCGACGTTACCAAGTAAAACACGAAAATTTACCCAGTAAGTTAGCTGAAACTGTACTGTAAAAGGAAGCCTCGTTTGTTTCCATGGTATTACCAGGCTCTTACCATACAAGTTGTAACTGGTTATTCCCTTCTCCATGCAATCAACACAAACCAAATATGTTCTGCAACATCGTTCACCAGTAGTTAAGCACTTTAATTGTTGTTATAAAACCCCAATCCACTGTTGATGAAAGGCATATTAAAATTAAACAAAATCAAAGGCTTATCTTTCAAACAATGCATATCTCACAAACAAGCACTGAACACTGAAGAAATCAGACAAAAAAAAGAGCCGTCTGCATCAACTCAATTTAAATGTTACTGATGGTGTTTTCATAAAACACATGACAGTGTTATGGCAAGTGACCACAAGGAAGACTGCTTCAACCTCTACAATTTGAATAAGTGGTGAATGCCATGCAGCAATCTGCCTATGGGAGCATCTTTGTGGTCATTCGCAAACCAATGAGTCCACTCGATGAATGAGAGATGACTCTTTAGTGTCTTCTCTGTGAGGTATCCCTGCAGTCTCCACATCTGGGATTTGAAGGCTGACCAAGACCTGACCAGGTACCTCCAAATCTCCCCTTCCATACTGTAATAAAGAATCAGAAGACAAGAAAATAAACATTAGGAATGTCAATTAATGAACATTTCTAGAACATGTAGAACTCAAAGATTATTTTGTTTATCAGTTAAGAAAGGATGCTGGTCCTCTGGCCATTGTGTTTGGTCATATTGAAAAGAGAAAAAGGCATTGCCATAAATACAGTTAATAGGACGGGAGGGGACAGGCTGTTAGCTCCGGTTAGCCATTTAGCATCGAGCTAGCCGAGCTTCTGTCATTCAAATAACTCGGACATGTTGTTTAAAAACTATAACATCGAATTTATTAAAATATCCGGATTTAATCGGTCTCTCTCCCATAAGTACAGTTAATAGGACGAGAAGAGACAGGCTCTGTTAGCCCCGGTTAGCGCGATGCTAAAGAGCAGCTCTACAGGAGCATGCCACCTTTAGCCTCCGGTTTGATATTCGGTTTACCACCCAATCGGATTCATCAACATAAGTGCAATACATTACGGGCTTAGTATGTTGAGGAAGGTTTAGGACACCGTATCGCGAAAAATCACAAACACATGTTGGCGCCATCAATGTCAGTGCAACAACGTCATTTACGTTCTGGCTGCTACCTGTTTTAGGGACCGTCAACAAATTACACTCACCGATAGGTGGCAGAGACGTTAGCATGGAATTGTTTCAGGAAATTAATCACACAAATATATTGCAATATAGTTAATCATAATGCAGTTAATAGTTTAATATTCGAAAAAAAATCGACTAAACTATATTTGAAATTATTAATTGCATTCCGTTTAACAATAATGCAATATATTAGCAAAGTTACCTGCAGTAAGTAGCAGACCACCATTGGCAACTACTACTACAATCAGGTGACAAAATGTATTTTTTAGTGATTTTTATATTATTTTATATGATTTATTTCCAGAAACAATTCCATGGTAACGTCTCTGCCACCAGTCGGTATGTGTAACTTGTTGACGGTCCCTAAAACAGGTAGCAGCCAGAACGTAAATGACGTTGTTGCACAGACATCGATGGCGACAACATGTGTTTGTGATTTTCGCGATGCACCGTCCTCAACATACTAAGCCCGTAATGTATTGCACTTATGTTGATGAATCCGATTGGGTGGTAAACCGAATATCTGGCGAATATCAAACCGGAGGCCAACTTGCACCTGTTGAGGTGGCATGCTCCGGTAGAGCTGCTCTTTAGCATCGCGCTAACCGGGGCTAACAGAGTCTCTTCCCGTCCTATTAACTGTACTTATGGGAGAGAGCCCGATTAAATCCGGATATTTTAATAAATTTGGTGTTATAGGTTTTAAACAACATGTCCGAGTTATTTGAATGACAGAAGCTCCGCTAGCTCGATGCTAAAGTGCTAACCGGAGCTAACAGCCTGTCCCCTCCCGTCCTATTAACTGTATTTATGGCTATGCCTTTTTCTCTTTTCAATATGACCAAACACAATGGCCAGAGGACCAGCATCCTTTTTTAACTAATAAACAAAATAATCTTTGAGTTCTACATGTTCTAGAAATGTTCATTAATTGACAGTCCTAATGTTTATTTTCTTGTCTTCTGATTCTTTATTGCAGTATGGAAGGGGAGATTTGGAGGTACCTGGTCGGGTCTTGGTCAGCCTTCAAATCCCAGATGTGGAGAATGCAGTGATACCTCACAGAGAAGACACTAAAGAGTCAACTCTCATTCATCGAGTGGACTCATTGGTTTGCGAATTACCACAAAGATGCTCCCATAGGCAGATTGCTGCATGGCATGCACCGCTTATTCAAATTGAAGAGGTTGAAGCAGTCTTCCTTGTGGTCACTTGGCATAACAATGTCATGTGTTTTATGAAAACACCATCAGTAACATTTAAATTGAGTTAATGTGGACGGCTCTTTTTTTTGTCAGATTTCTTCAGTGTTCAGTGCCTGTTTGTGAGATATGCATTGTTTGAAAGATAAGCCTTTGATTTTGTTTAATTTTAATATGCCTTTCATCAACAGTGGTTTGGGGTTTTATAACAACAATTAAAGTGCTTAATTACTGGTGAACGATGTTGCAGAACATGTATGGTTGTTGATTGCATGGAAAAGGGAATAATCAGTTACAACTTATATGGTAAGAGCCTGGTAATACCATGGAAACAAACTAGGCTTCCTTTTACAGTACAGTTTCAGCTTACTTACTGGGTAAATTGTCGTGTTTTACTTGGTAACGTCGCAGAACGTACATGGTACAAGTCTGTGTTGACTGCATGTAAAAGGGAATAATGTATTACAAATTATATGGTAAGAACCTGGTAATACCAAGGAAATAAACGAGGCTTCCTTTTACAGTACAGTTTCAGCTTAATTACTGGGTAAATTGTCGTGTTTTACTTGGTAACGTCGCAGAACGTACATGGTACAAGTTTGTGTTGACTGCATAGAAAAGGGAATAATGTATTACAAATGATATGGTAAGAACCTGGTAATAACATGGAAACAAACGAGGCTTCCTTTTACAGTACAGTTTCAGCTTAATTACTGGTTAAATTGACGTGTTTTACTTGGTAACGTCGCAGAACGTACATGGTACAAGTTTGTGTTGACTGCATGGAAAAGGGAATAATGTGTTGCAAATTATCTGGTAAGAACCTGGTAATACCATGGAAACAAACGAGGCTTCCTTTTACAGTACAGTTTCAGCTTAATTACTGGGTAAATTGACGTGTTTTACTTGGTAACGTCGCAGAACGTACATGGTACAAGTTTGTGTTGACTGCATGGAAAAGGGAATAATGTATTGCAAATTATCTGGTAAGAACCTGGTAATACCATGGAAACAAACGAGGCTTCCTTTTACAGTACAGTTTCAGCTTAATTACTGGGTAAATTGACGTGTTTTACTTGGTAACGTCGCAGAACGTACATGGTACAAGTTTGTGTTGACTGCATGGAAAAGGGAATAATGTGTTACAAATTATATGGTAAGAACCTGGTAATACCATGGAAACAAACGAGGCTTCCTTTTACAGTACAGTTTCAGCTTAATTACTGGGTAATTTGTCGTGTTTTACTTGGTAACGTCGCAGAACGTACATGGTACAAGTTTGTGTTGACTGCATGGATAATGGAATGTATCTGTTATAAATTATATGGTAAGAACCTGGTAATACCATGGAAACAAACGGCTTCGTACCCAGTATTTAAGAAGATGTACCATGACACTAGAGGAAAACAGATTCCTGCAGAGGTTGTTACCAGGTAAGTAATTCCATAGTGGTAAATCGAATAAACCCTTTCTAGATGGGTGTAGCTATGAATAATAACTAAGAAAAAGTATTTTATTGTGAAGTACTATGCTAATTTCTAGATTGTACATTATTAAATTTGGGCTGTTGCCAACATAAACCTTGGATAATAGGTGTTTCTAAGAAGTACACAATATCGGAGTTATTACCAACCTAAAACAGTTAGTTAGTTACTTAGTTGAGTTGATGGGTAATAGTGAAGGTTTTACTTGGTACATCAGCTGTAATTCCTCTGTATTTACCCTCTTATTACCAGTGGTAATTACACAGTAATACACTATAATTTACCGGATAATTCCTCTGTATTTACCTTCTTATTACCAGTGGTAATTACCCAGTAAAACACTATGATTTACCATGTATTTACCGGGTAACTACCTCTGTATTTACCTTCTTATTACCAGTGGTAATTACCCAGTAATACACTATAATTTACCATGTATGTACCGGGTAAATACCTAGTAATTAGGGGACTGTAAAAGGAAGGGTTACCCAACTTGGTAAGGTCTTTGGTTTTTTCATTCTGATTTGGTCTACAAATTAAAAATGATTTTGAGGAACTTCCAACATTCTTTAACTGAATAATGGAAAAACAATTAATTGGTGACTCACACTTTCACCACAGAATCCCTTTATATAATCTTCAGACCATCAGGGCTAAGGGCATAGGCCATATAGGCGGTCGCCTGGGCACGTCACCTCTAAAAGGAAAAAATAAAATAATATTAATGATAATACAATTCATCGGGCACCCTTCCCCATGTTCTGCCTTGCGGAAAGAAATTAACAAATAAGGACAGAAAAAAATGTAATCCACTTGGCTGCCCTCAGAGGTTTCATCTTGTAGCCTACTTTGTTCACTGAAAGTGGGGGGATGGGTTACTGTTTGATGCGAAAAAAGACTCATTTGAAGTGCAGAGACCCCAAACACCAGGACAGCGTCTGTACACCAAGAGTACAGAACTCTCTCAGAGCTGCTCTGAGTGCTGCTCCGAGAGATCTGCTCTGACTGTAAAACTGTAAAAAATGAACTTTGAAAGCTTTTTCAACGTTGTTGGACATTTTGTTACATCTATTATTTTGTTGATAAGTGCTGCTATCCTGGGTCCAGCGCACAAAGTTGAACATATCTAAACTGTATTGCTCAGTTGAAAAAAGGCCGAAAGAGAGAGGCAGGCTTCAGGCGAGGAACTTAGAAAATGGAGAAAACAGTAGGAGGGGGAAAGGAAAGCCTTCATTTGTGGTGGCTAGCTAGCTACTCTGCAGCAGCAGCTACAGGTTTTCTTTGTGATGTTAGACTAACTTTATCTACTCTATAACCGTCCAGGTGGAGCTGCTGGAGAAGGGACAGCTCGTTACACATCCACAAATCTCCCCTCTACGGAGCTTGTACGTTCAACCCATTATTTGTGGTCTCTGTGTCATTAATAATAAACTGCTATTTATTTTTTATTATTATAGTTATTATTATTATTATTATTGTTGAATGTTACAGTTACACCTTGTTACTAATTAATTGTAGTTCTTGGTCAAATGATATAAAGTGTATTTGTACAGTGCTACCTTATATGTAGTAGAATGACAGAGGACTTGATGCAGTGGTAACAGTATGGATGAACTGTGTGTTTGAACACAGCCTGCAGGTCTAGAGACATCCATCCCTCCAGCTCCCTCCAGTGAAACACAGCCTGCAGGTCTAGAGACATCCATCCCTCCAGCTCCCTCCAGTGAAACACAGCCTGCAGGTCTAGAGACATCCATCCCTCCAGCTCCCTCCAGTGAAACACAGCCTGCTGAAGGTGAGTTGTGTTAATTATGTTAAAGCTTCAGTTATATAATGAGAATGACAATATGAACTAATCCAGATTCTATTAAATATCCACGATCATTTCACCCTGTACCTCTGAAATGTTTTATCCACAAATAGATGCGAGGGAATCTATTAGACTATATTAGAGTGCAACTTAATCCCATCAAAAAATAATTTAAATCAAGATGACCTTTGGACCTTTTTTCACTTGTCTAATTGAACACTACTGGTCAACCGTTATCTATAGTCATGCTCATTGTGTGTGTCTTGTTTTTTGTGTGTGGTTGTGTGGGTTGGTTGTGTTACTGGTTTTGGGGGGTGGTTGTGTGTGTCTGGCTGAGTCTCTACTTGTGTTGGGTGTTTGTGTTTCTGGGTGAGCCCCTGGTTGTGTGGAGTGGTAGTGTATCTCTGGTTGTGTGTGTCTGGCTTTGTGTGAGTTTTTGGCTGTGTGTGTGTGTGTGTGTGTGTGTTTCTGGTGGGGTGTGTCTGGCTGTGTGTGTCTGTTTGTGTGTGTGTCTGGCTGTGTGTGTCTGTTTGTGTGTGTGTCTGGCTATGTCTGGGCTGTTTGTTTGTCTGGTTGTGTGTGTGTGTGTGTGTGTGTGTGTGTGTGTGTGTGTGTGTGTGTGTGTGTGTGTGTGTGTGTGTGTGTGTGTGTGTGTGTGTGTGTGTGTGTGTGTGTGTGTGTGTCCTCATCTCCACCTGAGAGTACCCAGCTGCAGAGCTGCTCCACTGGGTTTCAGTCTTCAGTGAGTGTTGCTGCATGTGGAGGCTGGCTGTATGTCCTGACTCTCTGCTGCCTTCTCTTCCAGAAACTACACCACTAATGTCCAGTGACTCTCCTGCACCAACCGGGGACCAACAAGAACACACTTCAAGAACAAGTACCCCTGATGTAACTATGGATGGTCATGATGATGACCAGAGTCTGGATGCCCTCGCCTACCGGTCTGGTACTGGACAGCTAGACATTGAGATGGGTCCAGTCCAAAAGCTGCCCAAAGAACGTAACAGGATTCTTTAATATCTCCGTTAGTCCCAAGTTTCCCATCGACCGTGATTCACTATTGACATTACAGGAGACAGAGTAACGCGGTTCTTGAAATTCTGGATCAACATGAAAATTAATCTGATGATTCAAACTCAGAAACTAGGGGAGGAAATACACCAGTCTGATTCCTTCCTGATGTCAGCTTTCACAGGAGAAGAGGAGTGGTGTGTTTAACATCATTATTTGATCAATCCTCACATTATACTTCTATATGTGGTTCACAGAGCAAAGACAAGCAAGGTGTTAATAAATAGTGTGAGGTGTGCTCTGTGAGGCGTCCTGGGATATGATGGGTAACGTTGACTTGGGTCCAAGCTCCACCTCTCTTGGGCGACCACCAAGAAAGACTATATTTTCTTTATGATATCTTTTTTTACGTTACGAACTATTTTGTAAATGATGACACGTACATATTTCATCCATGCAAGTATCTTTTGTCGTTGTTTTTCTGCTAAACATTTAGTTACGGCTTTTGACCGTAATAATTTAGGGAATAAAATGTAAAATAACAGATGCAAAACCTTTAATGAAAATATCTGCCAATTTACTGCACTGTATTTCAATGAGGGTATCTTATTTACATTTTGGATTTAATTTTTTAAGTGTAATTCCTGTATTTTTTTTTACTACTGTTCTTGAGTTGATCAGGAAGCATTTGGGGTGCTGGGATTAGCATTAAATGGCCTTCTTTCATGTGTCAGTCAAACATTGGTAGTAACATACTATTGTTTGTGATCAAGTGGAGTCAGAGAGGGCTGGTTGTGGGGTATCCTGTGATGAGAGCACACTAATAAAGGGTTGAACATTGCGTCTTAGCTTGTGGTCTGTTTGTGACAAGGGACCTGAAAACTCCACCTAATAAAGTCTGGTCTCACAGGAAGATTGCAAAAATACAAAAAGGGCCCAAGGACGCTGTAGACTAAGACAGGGAAACAATCCAAACAAAGGAAGAAAAGACAGGTCACCTTCTGAAGAGAAGTCAGGGGGTAGGCAGAGGGCAGAACCGCAGGCAAAGGCCAAAAACAGGCAGGATCCAGGCTGGCAGGAGCCAGGCAGGCAGACTACAGGGCCTTTTGAACGGACTAGGTAAGCCAAGACCAACGTGAAATCAATCTGACAAGATGGCACTGACAGCCCAGGATATACATAGGCTGAGTAGTTAACACACAATGAGGAAGAGGTGAGCAGGAAAAAGGATGTGAAACTGATAACAGCAGAATGTACAGGTGAGAGGCGGAGTCATGAGCACAACAACAATAGACGCATGGTGGACAAAACACAGAATAACCAGCAGGAGGCCACAGAGTCTGAGCCCAGACAGGTGCTGACCATCAAAGGTTTAACATTTATTTTCCATTCCTTCTGTCTATATGTGCGGGTTGTTAAAAAAATATTATTGTGTACAGTTTGTACACAATTCCTTGTTTACATATTCCCAATACTAATTTCGAAGCTGAAATGTTTAATTCCAATAGAGTTAGTGGGAGGTAGCTTAGCGGTACCAGTCGAGTTTATGCTAACTTTGGCCGAGGCTAACTGTCTTAAGCGACTACACCACCCCAAACCTCGTCTGATGTTGTGGACTCACATTTAATTTCATCACCCAATGAAAATGACCCAAAATACTGTTTAAAGGGGACACATAATGCCACCAGGTGTGATTAGCCGTTACAAGCCGTTTGAAAATGTGCAGCTTCTGACATCATAGGTGGGCGTGTCCACCTAAATGTGTGCCGTCATACATCTAGGTGGACACGCCCACCTGTGATGTCAGAAGCTTCACATTTTCAAAACGTTTTGTAACGGCTAATCACACTCACACCTGGTGGAATAATATGTCCCCTTTAACTGAAGTGTAATGTTATATGTTTGGCTCCAAATAGCCTAATTACAGTACTGATAACGTCTATGGTGCTATGGTTAAGTTCACCCCCCCCAACCCTAGCCAGGAGTGTAGCACCAGATAGTGGGCCCTCTATACAAGCATTTTTCTTTAACAATTCATTAGTGAAATAAAGATGTTACATCAATCAATTAAGCTCTACACAAAGGAAAGAGCAGTTTCTTTATATTGACTGCATACAATGGTGTGTTGGTCACACAGAAGATAAGGAAAAATGTGTTATTCTATCATTCAGCCCTAGTTTTCCTTCACCCATTATGGACATTTAAGTGAAAAGGCTATACTTAAAGTAAATGTATATAAATATATATCCTAATTTGATCCTACTGTGCACTTGCTTTTGATCATTACAAATAATAGTGCAAAGTGATAATCATAAAACAGATGATATACTGCGTTTTTAGCATAACAAACATTTTAAACAGGTAAGTAAGTGGTCTCAAAGAGGATTCATTTTTTCGCGGTCCTGACTGTCTCTCATTTGGACCTGACAAGGGTGGTCTAGACTACAGCTCTGCCTTTTTCTTAGCACATTTGTAGCATGCTCCTTTTTTCTATACTGCTCCCTGGATGGCCCTAGCATCTCTCCACACTCGCTACACTACTATAGCCATGATCCAGCATGTTCGGGCTGTGACGATCTCACTGGTTCACCTTTTTTAATTATGCATTTATTATGGGATGGTGCCCTAGGCATCCTGCAATATTGCCCAGAGGAAGTGCCGCCTAACCCAATAATATCAAAGTGTTTTGTGGAGTCCATGCAAGTCATTTATTTATAAGTTGGTCAACAGGCACATGTCATTTAGTATTCATTGAATTTCAGGAAGGATGTTTCTAACAGCTTTGTGTAAGCCTCACAAAACTTCTACATGTGCCGATCGTAGTGCAGAGTTCTTCATGGAAAGAGGGGTCGAATCCAAAGGAATAGCTTTAAAGAGACTTTATTTGTATAAAGTATTTTCGGTATGGTAAACTGATGCTCTGAAGTAAAGAGAGATTGAAGATGTGTTCTAAGCACGTGCGAGAGTGTTCTCCTAGCTGATCCTAGCCACAAACCCACATATGTCTAATCGCTGCCGAGAGAGTTCTAATGTTTTCATGGCCAGGTGGGCTTCTTTATGGACTCAGCGAGGACCGGAAGACTTGGAGAGGAACCGGTGTGACGTAATCCTCGGTTTTCCTTGCCTGGTCTGTTATGCTGCCCTTTGTGGCTAAAGTATCTATTGCAGCCTTCAGTAATGTCCTGCTTTCCCTTGTGGCTATGTGTAGTATTTACGGCTTATATATTTGGTCCTACCCCCTATTGGTTAAGTGAGGGAAATACAGCTTGTGTTCCTAAAATACGTAACAGTCCCTCCTTGGTCATCTTAGATGACCATACAATAATATTTTAAATCATAAACACCATTTACCACACCGAAAACATAGTCAAAGTAGGATCAATCATCAACACCATCAACCGTCGTGGAAAGACCTCTTGAAGAGAGGGAAAAACCACTACGCGTCCCCATAATACTGAGACGGCATTCACCTTGTGGGTCTCATTGGAAATACAGGTCATTATTTAACAATACAACAATGAACATAAATCTTGTTATCATACAATCACATGGCCAAACAGCACACAAACAAAACTATCCATAGAAATCCTGAGCTAATACTTTTTGGTTATGGGCAACAAGGTCATAAAATATTCAACAGGTGCAAAAGTAGCGTAAAAATTGGTGGTCATAATACAATTTTAAAATTTCAAAATGATTGATAAGCTAACATGGATTTGGGGGGTTCAGGTGATCTTCGTGTATTGGTGCGCCGGTTCATGTGGGTGGTTTGGGCATGGATTTGGGGGGTTCAGGTGATCTTCGTGTATTGGTGCGCCGGTTCATGTGGGTGGTTTTGGGCGATGTTATTATTGTAGTCATTGTTTTTTCTGTCGCCGTCGGGTCTGTAATTCATGAACCCAAGACTCGTCCCTCCTTGTCAAGGGCTCATCTCAGAGAGGTTACTCCTACATCATGAGAGCCTCCAAACAGGTTCTCCGCCGTCGCCGTGTCAGCAACAGGTGGCCTGTAAAACAATCGTCTCAAGGAAGATCAACAGTACCATTATCAATGCAGCGATTCAGAAATAACGAGTTGTACTCGCAACCAAACAATACTATATTATAACAAACACAACTCGTCTTGGTGGTTCAATAATTAATTATTCAAGTAAATCCAGGATATTGATTATCTTAGACACAGGTGCTACAAATGGTGGCATTTTATTCTATATATTGTAACTGGATAGGTTCGGGTTCCTCAAGTGGTATCTCATTCAAGTTCAACTGATTATATCTGATTCCTACGTAAGCATGAATGTCGCCTGGCACTTCTGTAGCGCCCACTGCTGTGGTGATCAGCTGATTCAGTAGCCCTCGTGCGCAGGGAATACAACAGCAGCTGACAACAATTAACACGGCTACTGCCATTATTCCCGCGATGAGTACTGACTGGATCATACCTCTCCACCTACCAAACAGGTTCTCCATCCATCCAGCTATTGGGTCACCAATACCGGAGTTCTCGGCCAACTCCAACTTGAGGGATTGCAGTCCAGCCAATGCCCTGGCCACGGACCCATCTGGTGCTGTGTTATTGGGGATAAATGTACAACATGTTGTCCCTATCATCCCGCACACCCCTCCTCGTTCTGCTAATAACATATCTAAAGATAGCCTATTCTGATAGGTCATCCGGGAGGTGGCATCCAATTGTTCAGACAGTCCTTTGACTGCCTCTTCTGTAAAATTAACAAACCTTTGTTGATTATAGTATATGTAATTTATCCAGTCAACATTTTTATTAATTGTAGACCACCAAAATAGAACTGATTCAAATCCTGCCGCTATCTGATTCCGGGCTTTATGTTCGTTGGGGACCCCTCGGGGTACTCCTATTGTGTCTGTATATGTATATATGTATATGTTTTTATCAAAACTACCCGGGACTGGTGCATACTCTCGTTTCCGACGGGTCAAATCCGGGAGACCACCGCTGCTGGATAATGTGAGATCCATCACAGTCTTGCTATCGGGTAAAATGTAGATGGGCATTATTAACTGTATGATTGCACATGTTCCTGAGAATTCAAAGGGGAGAACTCCCCTGAGGATCTGACCTCCACAGAACCACCATATATCACTACGGGCATGGGTCATATTGGACAACAATTTTATCTCTCTAGTGGTGTTACAAGAGTCAAGAGGAAATGATCCCACCTTTCTCCCTGTTCCCCTTCCTGTGATACAATGATAGTCCGGAGTTAAATTAACTTCAAATCTTGGGGGTATAGATCTAATTGGGGTCTGAGGATACATGTTATTTAGTCTGGATTTTATTGCAATTGAGCATCCTGGGATGTGGCCGTCCACGAACAATTCTAATAGACAAACAAAACCTTGCGGTGAATTATGCGGGGTGATTCTAGCGGGGGCTGTGGTCAAGGAGGGGCGGCCGGCGGCACAGATAATGCAGTTGGTCTTGCCCTGGGCCCGGGCCGTGTAGTTCATCCATTTTAACCACATGTTCTGATCAAGCTCACCCGTCTTTACCTCCCAATATTCTTCGTGCGTCCCTCCATTTGGGTGCACTACCGGGGGTGGTGAGAGATGTGGCGCTCCTAAGGAATCATACGTCCCTCTAGATGGAAATTTATTGGGCCCGCATGCAACTCCTGATAGATGGATAACTACTTTTAGGTCCTCCCCATAAGTATCCGCCCTTAACATTAGAAAAACCAGGCCTTTGTCTGTCTTATGAGATCTGTTTTCGGGAATGAGTAAATCTGCCCTTAACTTTATGAATATTGACTCTCCCTTGACTGCTAGACCATTATTGCTCCAGACTTCCTTATAGCCATATAATCTTCTGGTAAGGGAGATTCCCTTTTGGATTTCCTTGTAGCTGGACCACAGGGGATAATAGCCCTCTTTGTACCCAGGATGGGTAAGCCACGATGCCTGTGACCACTCCTCGCAGGAATAACCTCTCATGTAGCTACCGTCTCGTCTGGTACTTACGCACATGTACTTTTCTGCCTGGTAGACCCGGTCCATCCTGGTCCCACAGGGCAGCATATCACAAAAATTCAGCTTAAAGATACTTTCTATCCCTCGACAGTACCTTAACCAGACCTGACCTGTTGTTGTTGGTTTAGACGGTGGGTACCTGGCGATGTTGTCTCCCGCTCCTTCTTGGAACAGGACTGCCAGAAGGAATCCTACCAGGTACTTTCCCAAGGGCACGCTGTGGCCCATCGTCTTGGGATGAGGAGTGCAGCTAGGTCGGTCAGGGTCTCAGTCCACGATCTGCCAGGAGTATCTGCTTTGCGGCACCGGCTCAGGTGGTGCCACTGGGCCCCGCGTCGGTCCTCTACAGAAACAGAAAAGGGTGTGGCCAAGAGTACCTTGTATGGCCCCTCCCACCGGTCTTCTAGGGTCTTTCGATGGTGTTTTTTCACCCAGATCCACTCGCCAGGTGTCACCGACGTTGGTGAAGGATCCTCTGGATCGGACGGCTTCTGGTCTGTGATCTGGGAATACAACTTTAAAGAAGCTTGAGTTAGTGCTTGCAGGTATTCCTGCATTACTTCATCAAACCTGTCTGATGGGGGTCCTTTGGATGGTGGGCTGTATGGTCCTTGCATGGGACGTCCTGTGACTAATTCATGGGGGCTGAGAAGGGTGGTGTTAGAAGGAGAAGATCTTATGGCCATTAATGCCAATGGCAGAGCTGTTACCCAGGTCATCTTCTTCCCTGCTGTCTTTTCTTTAACTTTCCCTGTCAGCTGATTCACCTGCATGCGTCCTAAGCTTCGAGTTTCTGCCTCCTCCCTAGATTTCTCCAGTCTGTTGCTTCTGAGCATTTTTGTTAATTGATTTTTGATTGTCTGGTTTGCTCGTTCCACCAGGCCTTGCGATTGGGGGTGATATACTGAGCCGAATCTATGTTTGAGTCCTATGTATTTTTCCACCTCTTGAAGGTGGGCGTTGGCGAAGTGGGTACCATTATCTGAGCAGATAAGCTTTGGGTATCCCCAGCGGGGAATGAGTTCCTGTGTTAACCATTTGATGACTGTTTTCCCGTCCTCTTTTTTAACCGGAATTGCTTCTACCCATCTAGTGAACCTGTCGACGGCTACTAACATAAACCGTTTTCCGTCAACTCTGTTCTCTTGTCCCATATCTGTGAAATCAATGTAAATTTCTTGAAATGGGAGCTGGGGCACGGGGAATTGTCCTTTGGTTATCTTGAATCCCTGCCTTTGGTTAAAGGCTTGGCACGTTTGACAGTCCTGGACATACTGGTCGCACACAGCTTTGAGAGCTGGATGCCACCAGTATCTTTCAATCCTTTCCCGGGTCTTGGTCTTTCCTCCGTGTGCCAATCCATGTTCTTTCCTTAGGAGGAACAGCAGGGCCTTGGAGGAGACAACCGGCTTTCCAGTGGTGGAGTAGTATATTCCATCCGGGCTCTGTCTGGCCCCTTTTCCTCTCCACGCCGATTTCTCATAAGGTCCTGCTCCTCCTTGCATTTCTTTGACCATCTGTTCATCTGGGTCCAGGGCTGTTACTTCGTTGACCATCATCTGGTGTACCACCGGGGTGTATCCTCCTTCTTTTAGATGTTCTACTGGGACGTATCCGCCTGCTTTCTTAGCTGCTTCATCCGCTGCGTGGTTTCCTCTTGCCTCCATTGTTTTTGTTTTCTGATGTCCTCTGCAGTGCATGATGGCTACTTCTCGAGGTAGTTGGGCTGTTTTGGCTAACAGCAGGATTAGGTCTGTGTGTTTTGCTTTGGTATTTGCACTGGTGATCATCTGTCTGTTGATCATTTGTTGTCCGTTTAGGTGGGCTAGTTCGTATGCGTAATTGGAATCGGTGTAGAGATTTAACGTTTGCCCCTTGGCTATCCGTAGAGCTTCACACATAGCATATAGTTCGGCTCTTTGTGCTGAAGCGGGCTGTTCTAATATGCCACTAGCCAGAGTGCTGCATATCCCTTGTTTGGTCTGTTCCACTACAGCCCATGAGGCCAGGTTTTCTCCATTGGCGGCTCTGTAGCAGCATCCATCGGTGTACAAGGTCATGTCCACTGGCTGTAGGGGTTCCGCTCTCAGTCCTGGTCGAATCTTCACTGCCTTCTTTATTTCTTCTGAGCATGTGTGAGGTTCTCCATCGTTGGGTCCGGGCATGGTGTCCGTCATGTTGGCTCCTTGGGTGGTGAAGGTGACCATGGGATTCCCCAATATTCTCTGGAGTTTTGCGTTCCTGGTTGCTGTGGTGATTGTGTAGTCTGAACTATCCAGGTATGCTTTTACCCCGTGGATAGTGTGGACCACAACTGGGTGTGTCATTACTATGTAGGCCGTCTTGTCCAGGCTTTTGGCGATGGCGCATATAGCTTTTCCACACTCGGGGAGTCCTTTTTCTGGTGGTTCCAGGGCAGAGCTGTGGTAGGCTAGGACATTCCGTTGTCCTCGTTGTTTCTGCCATAGGATTCCGTTGACCACACAGTCTTTTACTGACACATCCAGGTGAAAGGGTTCTTTGTAGTCCGGGGCGGCCAGGGCCGCGGCACTATACATGCTTTGTTTTAGCCTGTTGAATGCTTCTTCTGCTTCAGGGGTCCATTCCAAGGGGGCTTTTAGATTTCTGTGTCCTGCTTTGGTGATGAGTAGTCGCAGTATAGTTGTTTCGCCGGTGTAATCAGGGATGTAGGTCCGGCTATATCCTGTCAGTCCTAGGAATGCTAGCATTTGTCGGACTGTGATTGGCTTTGGATAGGTTTTGATCGCGCTTCTGTGACTTTTGCCGATCTCTCTTCTATTCCCTCCTATTACTTTCCCCAAGAAAGTAATCTCTTGTTTCACCAGTTGCAGTTTTGTTTTCTTGAGTTTGTATCCTTTTTGTGCTATTGTTTGCAGCAAGTTTTCAGTTGCCTATAGGCAAGCTTCCTTTGTTTCAGCTGCCACGAGGAGGTCGTCCACGTATTGTATCAGGACCGTGCCTGAAGGGAGATCCAGGCCTGCAAGGTCCTCCTTGAGGCAGGTGTTGAAGATGGTGGGGGTGCTTCGGAAACCTTGTGGCATCCTTCTGTACGTGTATTGTTGATTTCTATATGTGAAAGCGAAGAATTGTCTTGACTCAGTGGCCAAAGGGATGCAGAAGAATGCATTGGCGAGATCCACCACCGTGAACCATTGATGTTCAGAGCTTATTGGATTTAGGGCCACGTATGGGTTAGGGACCTTCTCCGGGGGGGCTATGGTCCGAATGTTGATGGCCCTCAGGTCATGCACCATCCTCCAGGTCAGCCCATCGGCTTTTCTCACTGGCAGGATCGGTGTGTTCCATTCTGAGGTGGTCTTCTCCAGCACACCTGCTTCCAGCAGGCCCGTTATGGTGTCGTTGATTCCCTCCTCCGCCTCTGGCTTTATCCTGTATTGGTGTCGCCATTCCGGGCGATGAGGATTCTTCACGTTCACCACAATGTTGTGTTGTGGGGTGTTCCCCACATCATACGGTCCATTTGCCCACACCGTCTCCTTAATGCGTGTAAGCATGGTGGTCACTTCTGGGTCTTCTGGCTCGTAACTCTTGGTGGTGTTGTCGATCACCATCCGATGTCTGTCCACTCTTCGGCCGATTGCCTTGTTCGTGGTACGTGAGGATATTCTCCAGAATTCTGCATTTGGGCTTCTGTGTAGATATTGGTTGTCTGTGGGTTGCCATTCACGGACCTCTTGTGCTCTTTTTACCATTGGTCCGAGTTGTTTGGGTTGGTGGTCTGCACTGACCAAGAGGGAGACATGAGGGACACTCTCTGGTTCCAGCTGGAACCAGGATAGTTGTTCTTCTGTGAGGTCGACTCCTGCCGCCACTCCTTCGGTTCCCAGGTATATATCTCCACATCGTAGGTCCTCCAGCTGTCCATCTTTCTGGTTGTACCATGGTTCATCGTAGGTCAGGTCCTGCTCGTGTGTGATGTTGAGCGTGCAGTGTAATGGGTCCAACAGTTCATTGTATTCTCCGATTTCTTGGATCCACATTTCCCACTCTCGATATGTGCTTTCCAGCCCTGGAGTTGTCTGTGCTGTTCCCGTCAGTTCCTGCCAGTAGATGGTGGTATCTTCGTGAGCTTCTGGCTTTGGGTCGTCTATTAGCATGAACATGTGTGCTTCATCTGGTGCGGGTTTGGCGGGGTGGTACAGGGTGATGCCTCCCAAGTTGCAGGCAAGAGCGATTTGTAGGGAACCCATTAGGTTCCTTCCTAATAGATTGATGGGGCATTTTGGGGCGTATAGGAATGAATGACTTCCTTTCTGTTCTAGTATGTCGAAGTCGAGTGGGGTTGTGAACGGTTGTTCCATGGATTTCCCAGAGAATCCCATGGTTTTTAGAGAGCGGCGAGAGAGTGGGGGTGTTTTTCCCGCGAGTCTTCCGATAGTTGATACGGATGCTCCCGAGTCCACTAGAAACGTGCATCTGTGTCCACCTACGTATGCTTCCACAGTAGGTTGTCCGAGACCCAGTTCCTTTCTCGCCTGCTTGTCCTCTGGGCAGCCCTATTGTATGGCTAACATGGAGTTGCCCGCTCTGGGCCGAGCCGTGGGCTCAGTATTCTGATATTGCTGTTGTGACGGGAACCTAGATTGGGCCCTGTCGGAGTGGTACTTGGGGCAGTTTCTAATCCAGTGTCCCATTTGGTTGCAATGCATGCATGGAGATTGACGCATTGGCCTGTCTCTTCCTCTTCCGGCTCCTCCTCCTCTGTGCGGCTGGTTCTGTCTTTGTTGACCTGATTGTTGCATGGCGTCGGCCACGTATGCAGCGTATGCGGTGGGTTCGTTGCCCTGTCGTAGCCACTCTGGAAGTGGGGTCACCTGAGGGACTGCTTCGGACATTAGGGACATCATGTTCTCGTAATCCTGGTCTTCTTCGGCTTTCTTGAGCTGCCGGGTCATCTCCACGTCTTTTTCTATGTTCACCCTGCACATCTGTTTGAATATTTCCCTAAGACCTCCGTCGTGGTCTTTCTTTGCTTGCTTCTTTTTGCTTAGATTGAGGTGGTGAATGAGGTGTTCCATCCACTCTGCCTTTGGTTTGACGCACAGTCCAACCACCGTCTCCAGTCCAGTCTGGGCCTCGGGCGGTAGTCCACTCAAGACCGCCTTTCGGAAGGTGTTGTTTGCCAGGCTGCTTTCGTACGGGCTGCAGTCATTTTTGTCTGCCCATAGGATTTCGGCTCTTCTTACGTAATCATGGATGGTTTCTTCTGGTTTGATGACCAGGCCTTGGATTCCCACTGCACTGAGGTCTGGTGGGTATTGTCGTTTGAGGTTATCCCAGAAGGCATTTCGGTATATGTCGAAGGGTGCTTTGTCTGGCACATGAGTAGTATGGGTCATTCTTTCCAGTTCTATTGTTTTGTCGGAACCATGGGCTTTTCCGAGGATGGCCCTTACATCTCCTATGGCCAGGACATCACCTGACGTCTCCTCCTCGAACGTCCTGATCCAGGCCGGAGCTCCCGCCGTGATCGAAGGCAAGCGGCGGGCCAGGATGTGCCTTTCTCGGTGTCCCCAACCGGAAAATATTTTCCTGTCCCCTGCGTCCGCCATCAGGGGTGCCATCAGGTCGTAGCCCTCTTCGTCTGAGCATTCGTCGTCCGACCGGTTCGGACTGGTACTCTTTGTCTTGGTCTTCCTAGTGCGGCGATCCGTCTTGGTTGCGCGGTTTCTGCCTCGGGTTGGGAGGCTGATGTTTGTTGATCTTGTTTAGATCCCGAGGTGGCTCCCGCGGGAGTGCCGGTCGTCTTCTGTATGGCCCCCGTACTTGGATCATTGTTTACGGGGTTCTCTTGAACATATTGTGGGTTTTCACAGTTGTCTTGTCCTTGTCCTTGAATGTTAAGGGAGTTCGAGTTCCCCATGTATCCTTGGTTGGAACAGTTTGGATCACCTAGTAGATGCTGGATGGGTTGTAGTATTTCCTGCTGTTGCGGTAGTTGTGGATTGTATTGTAGCTGATGTTGGGGTGCGTAGGATTGGGTTGAGTCGGGTTGGGGTTTGTGTTGTAGCTGCTGCTGCTGGGTTGAGTTGGGCTGGGGGTTTGGTTGTAGCTGCTGCTGCTGGGTTGAGTTGGGCTGGGGGTTTGGTTGTAGCTGCTGCTGTTGGGTGCTAGGTTGTAGCTGCTGCTGCTGCTGCTGCTGCTGCTGTTGCTGCTGCTGCTGCTGCTGCTGCTGCTGGGTGCTGGGTTGAAACTGCTGTTGCGGCCAGTAGGGTTGGGGGTTGAGTTGTAACTGCTGCTGCTGCTGTTGCTGCTGCTGAGTGCTGGGTTGAAACTGCTGCTGCTGCTGCTGCTGCTGTTGCTGCTGCTGCTGCTGCTGCTGCGTGCTGGGTTGAGACTAGGGCCCGACCGATTATCGGCCGCACCGATATATCGGGCCGATATTTAACATTTTGGGGATATCGGTATCGGCCATACTTTCCATAAATTCCCACCGATAAGTTCATATAATTTTCACAACCAATTTTGCAGCCGTTTCGTTCTGAACGCGCCTTCCGCTCTTGCCACTTGGAATTCATGAGCCTTGCCAAGTTGCCCCGCCCGTCACAGCATCTGATTTGTTTGGCACACGGAATACAACCAATCAACACGCAAGGCTGCAAGCGGGGCGGGGTGCCTTCACGCTCCCTGTGACTCGTGAGCGGTTTCTAGACGGCCAAGTGGGGCTAAGGACGGTGCTGCGAAATACAACTTAAAGCAGAGAAAACACATTTCCTTCGAGGTAAGCATATACGAAGCAATATCCCCTGCAATATGTAGCTCACGCAAGGACAACCAGAATGACAGCGAATACTCCTCACTGAAAAGGTTGTCCATAGAGCAGTCTCAACATGGTGTATAGTCCTACTACAGTTATTGTTAAAACCCCACATGGAAACGTGAACATGTCTGTAGATCTACACGAAAGGTGGACTGAAAGCCATGGTCAATAAAGACCAAATAAAACGTGTTTGTTTGTTCCCGAGACGAACCATTTAGAGCCTGCTAGCTACTTGATAGCCTGTTAGCTACTTTATAGCCTGCCTGAGTAAGAGCCAGCATAGAGGGTCGAGTATCTGCAGCCAGAGCCTTATATACATTCCCATCTACGGCTCTGGTGAGAGCCTTGTTCCCTAACAAGTTACCCAGCACGGTAGAACCAATGGTGATTGGTCGCAATGTCCCTCAAATTAAGTTAAATAGAATTAAGTTTTGGCCAGTCGCTGCGTTTCAAACTGGTGTAACATCTTGTTACGGGTAGACAGACAGGCTAGCAGTAGCTAGCAGCAAGTAGCTACAGAGATACGACAGCATCTCTGGTAGCTAATTTTGGCTTGCGCTAACTAACTTGGTGTTAAGTTAACAACTTCATGAACACTACGCTACGCGACTCAGGCCCTAAAGGCACATTGTACGTTCAGTCTATTAGTTTCTTTATTGTGCGTTCCCAGGCCCTTTGACCATTTAATCACGCCTGGTGTGATCTCAAAGTGCTGGCATTTGATGTGCGCTAGGTACAATGATCCAAATACTTCTTTGTAATTCGCCTTTATTTGTGACGTGAAAACATTATACCTAAATGCTTTCGTTTCACCTCGCCACCCAGAGGCAGACAAGCAGCCCAGCACAGCCACTAGACGTAAAATAAACTCTTGAATCAGGAGGTGGTTATACGTGCTGTAGTTTGCATATTTTTTTTTTTACTTTAAGTAAACTACTAGTGCCGTATATTTACAGAAATATACAGGCTTATCTATATGATTTTGACTATTTTTATATAGAGACATACTATAAATTATTTACAATTTATATGTACAATTATTATTTGTTTGTGTTTTTACAATGTCTGAAAATAGATTTAGTTTGCATCAAATATTTATTTTCTAAATATGTCTGTATTAGATTGCAACTGCTTATGCTACCCAATTTAACTTGTGTCACATTATTTTCCTCCAATGCAGATGGATGTGCCAACAGGAAAGACACGAGCCAAAAGTTTTTCCCAGTTTTATTCTATGTTAAGTTATTCTACGTTAAGTTCGGCTTTATTTTACAAATGCTGTTGGCAGCTCCCTGTACTTAAAATGTTTACTATTAAAAACACTTAATGGAAGTTCGAGTCAGTGTGTGCCATTTTTAATTTATTTGAGAATTTCTTTCTTCTATTTATCGGTTGCACATATCGGTTATCGGCCTCCCATTTTCATAAATATCGGTATCGGTATCGGCCCTGAAAAAACCATATCGGTCGGGCCCTAGTTGAGACTGCTGCTGTTGTTGCTGCTGTTGCTGCTGCTGTTGGATGCTGGGTTGAAACTGCTGCTGCGGCCAGTAGGGTTGGGGGTTTTGTAGCTGCTGCTGCTGCTGTTGTTGCTGCTGTTGCTGCTGCTGTTGGATGCTGGGTTGAAACTGCTGCTGCTGCTGCTGCGGCTGCTGTTGGGTGCTGGGTTGAAACTGCTGCTGCTGCTGCTGCGGCTGCTGTTGGGTGCTGGGTTGAAACTGCTGCTGCTGCTGCTGTTGCTGCGGTGGCGGCTGCGGCTGCTGATATTGGATGCTGGGTTGAAACTGCTGCTGCTGCTGCTGCTGTTGGGTGCTGGGTTGAAACTGCTGCTGTTGCTGCTGCTGCTGCTGGGTGCCGGGGTGAAACTACTGCTGTTGCTGCTGCTGCTGCTGGGTGCCAGGGTGAAACTGCTGCTGTTGCTGCTGCTGCTGCTGGGTGCCGGGGTGAAACTGCTGCTGTTGCTGCTGCTGCTGCTGGGTGCCGGGGTGAAACTGCTGCTGCTGCTGCTGCTGCTGCTGCTGGGTGCCGGGTTGAAACTGCTGTTGCGGCCAGTAGGGTTGGGGGTTGAGTTGTAGCTGCTGCTGCTCGATTGGGCAGGGTTGGGGCATGCCGACGTTCGTTGCGCACGGAGGGTGGTCCGCTTCTCAACCAATTATTGCACCCGGGCCGCTCCTCCCTTTTATCACGCGGTCGGTTCCGTCCTTTGGCCCCTTCTTCGAGTCGTACTCAACGCCACCGTAATCTTGACATTCTCCTGCGAACGACGGTGGGGGTTGATCGTTGTACGAGATGTCCACAGGCCCCTTCTCTATGTGGAGCATTGGGAATTGGAGGGCAGGTAAATCTCGAGGCGCCGGGTGGTCATAGCAGCCGTATGGTGGTGGGGCCTTTGTATTGTTTGGGAAAAGCGGGTTTTCTTCGAGGCTGGGGTAGGTGTTGTTGCGGAGACTGGTGTCCTCTCCACATGGCGTCGCTTTGTCCCCAACGTCCGCTCCGTCTAGGGTGAGTGGGGTCGCACGCTCCTCGACGTGAGGTGCTGCAGGCAGCCCTTTCAACACTGTTTTCTCTTGGTGGGAAAGGTTGGTTGGTCGCCCTTCCCTCTTCCGGACTTCCATGTTTATTGCCGCATTGTAGGCGTTGAGTAGGGCGTAGGTGTAGCTTTCCCTCTTTTTCCTGTAGTCGACTGAATCCGCTTCTCGTACCTTCTTCGTGTTTGCGCGTCTCGTCGCAGCCCTTTCGCTCTCCTTCAGGGTGAATTCCCAGGCCGCTGTTGTAAGGCCGGTGGTGATCTTTACGCCAACGGCCCAAACTCCAACTCGTTCCCACTCCTTTCTGTACTTTTCTTCTCGCATAGCCCATGTTTTCTGTTGTTCAGTGGACAACGCTTTGTCCTTCAGGGCGTTTGCCGCCAAATACCTGGCTACTGCCGCCCTCATCTGGGCCGGGGTATCTGGGTCAGGTCTCGCTTCCGTTAGGCGAGGTAGCACATTGAGCGAGGCCATGATGTCTGGAAAGGCGCGTCTGCTGGGGCTAGGCGTGGGTGAGCAGTTGGGGCCGCTGTCTGGTGTTGCGGCAGGAGTGCTGCAGGCGTTGTTTCGGCCAGCAGGGGGAGGCGTTGAGGGTACTGGATAGGCGCCGCTTCAAACCAGCAGGGGTAGGCGTAGAGGTAGATGCCGGTGTTGGTTAGCAGGGGGAGCGTTGAGGCAGGTACCGGGGTTGGCCTGCAGGGGGAGGTTAGGTGGGGGTGGGGGTCGCGGCACAGGGGCTGCGAAGTACTAAGAGTGTTTGGGTTTTTTGGGATTCACAACTTATTTATCGATAAAGAAACTTTTCTTGATTTCTATCTGAACGACAAAAGGCTGTGATAACCTATTACCTATAGCCAACACTTAAATGACCAAGCACACACTATTCGCACCTCGTGTTGAGAGTGTATCTGTCAATAAACAAGTACTCAATGGGATGGGGACAGGGATCTGCAACAGGACCTGCGGAGAGGGTGGCGTTAAGGTGGAGAAGTGTAAAAAAATAAAAAGGGGTGGGGGGGTTTACTCCAGGGCCTGCGGAGAGATGAAAAGAGTGGGAAGGGGGTTTACGATAGGATGTGGGCACAGGGACAGAGGGGTGGGGAGGGGGGGTGAGTTTACGATAGGATTTGGGATATTGGGACAAAAGGATGGGGACGGGGGGGGGGTCTGACGACCGGATCTATAGAGACAGGGACAAAGGGTTGGGGTTATCAAAAGGAGTTTACGACCCGATCAGTAGAGACAGAGACAGAAGGGTTGGGGTTATCAAAAGGAGTTTTCTAGGGTATGGGAGAAAAAGTATAACAACTATTCGAGTTGTTCCAGTCCTACCGGACTGCGCAACTAGGCCACAAGATGGCACCGGCGCCGAGAGAGAGAGATCTGCTTTTGCTTAGGTCAGAGGTTATGCAGTCTTAACAAAAGACTGACCATTCAGCCCCTACCGACTTGCAGGAGAGAGAGATGAGAGAGATGAGAGATAGAGAGAGAGAGAGAGAGGGGGGGAGAGGGAGAGAGAGAGAGAGAGAGAGAGAGAGAGAGAGAGAGAGAGAGAGAGAGGGATGAGAGCTAGAGAGAGAGGGGGAGGGAGAGAGAGAGAGAGAGAGAGGGAGAGAGATCTGTTTTTGCTTAGGTCAGAGGTTATGCAGTCTTAACAAAAGACTGACCATTCATCCCCTACTGACTTGCAGGAGAGAGAGAGAGATGAGAGAGAGAGAGAGAGGGGGGGAGAGAGAGAGAGAGAGAGAGAGAGAGAGAGAGAGAGAGAGAGAGAGAGAGAGAGAGAGAGAGAGAGAGAGAGAGAAGGAGAGAGAGAGAGAGAGGATGTAACACTTAAGTTGAGGCCCCCTGTTGCTCTTGAGCAATGGTGTTTGTTTCAAAAAGGGCTCTGACTACAA
The DNA here is from genome assembly GCF_902167405.1 of Gadus morhua. Lineage (NCBI taxonomy): Eukaryota > Metazoa > Chordata > Actinopteri > Gadiformes > Gadidae > Gadus > Gadus morhua. The sequence continues at coordinate 267,354 of NW_021964147.1, read as the reverse complement.
AGACTGCGGAGGTAAGAACAAAGGAAACGCACGTTTCCAAGACGCGTTGTCCCTTTAAATCGTACACCACGTGGTACATCCAAAATGCTGCAGAAACAAACTAGTTTTGGATCTCTATAAGAAGTATGAGATTCCTGCAAGTTTGTCTCCACGGCGGGTTAGCGAGGCACTTGATAGCAGATGGGTTATACTGCGTAAGTCTACCTCTACGGCTGCGTTCTATACTAACCAAAATTGCACATTAGATGTTACATGAACCGGGCTGTGAGGAATCAATTCGATTTGAACTCCTTGGCAAACGACGGCCAAGCCTCCGGTTTAATATGCAACTAAGCTAGATGAACGTTAAAAACCTGACCTTTCCTCGCTCCACCGTAAGAGTTTAGAAGTTTATGGTCGGTAATAAATATACCTTATGGTGGCCCGGTTGAACTCGAAGCTTATCACCAAATAAATAACACTTAAAACCACGGGTTGTACATCTCCCACGTTGGTACAAACATTTAGATCTAATCAGGATTGGATACAGTCTATCGACAAACCCATATAAAACACACTCCCAGCCCTTTACTTCGTGAGCTCGTTATTCAATTTCAATCTGTTAGCGTAACCTAGGCCGTTCGTCTAACCGGCTGCATGAATTTAAACCAGTCCAAGATTACACGTCCCCGCAACCAGTCGAAGGCAGTACAAGCTATTCACCTAATGTTACTAATCTAACTATACAGAGTTTAGTCATTGACAACAGGTTCTGTTTACCTTTCTTGTGGCGCCTGTAAGTAGCTTGCACTGTTCCCGACGGCCTCGCGGTCGCAAGTCTCGGTCCGGAACTTTCCATTCACGTCAGGGCGTCACCAAATTGCAATGTTCTTCATGGAAAGAGGGGTCGAATCCAAAGGAATAGCTTTAAAGAGACTTTATTTGTATAAAGTATTTTCGGTATGGTAAACTGATGCTCTGAAGTAAAGAGAGATTGAAGATGTGTTCTAAGCACGTGCGAGAGTGTTCTCCTAGCTGATCCTAGCCACAAACCCACGTATGTCTAATCGCTGCCGGGAGAGTTCTAATGTTTTCATGGCCAGGTGGGCTTCTTTATGGACTCAGCGAGGACCGGAAGACTTGGAGAGGAACCGGTGTGACGTAATCCTCGGTTTTCCTCGCCTGGTCTGTGATGCTGCCCTCTGTGGCTAAAGTATCTATTGCAGCCTTCAGTAATGTCCTGCTTTCCCTTGTGGCTATGTGTAGTATTTACGGCTTATATATTTGGTCCTACCCCCTATTGGTTAAGTGAGGGAAATACAGCTTGTGTTCCTAAAATACGTAACAGTTCCTAATATGCATGTGTCCTCCTGTTACTATACATTGCCATGGACTGTATTATGTGTAACGTGTTTAGTTTGCGTGTGTTTAAACAGATGGACGCACACACCCGCGCCCGCATTCATTAATTCATTGTTTTACTCGCGGTAAAACAATGTTTTCTCACGATCAAATACTCCTCAATCCTAAAAGTTATGGGCTTCTACACGATGTCTGTGTCAAGAAAATATGTGTTTGCTGTACGGTGTTTGCAGATGCATTGATTTAAAAGTACAACTTATTACCGCTGTATCAGCTGTTCTTTCCCAAATAATTTCCCAAGAATGTGTAGCTAGGTAGAATAGAGAAGCAAAGTGTATGCGCGAGGTGCACAAGCAACATTATGCATGCGTCCTTAAAATAGCATCTGAACAACGCGCCACTGACTTTAAACCAGGTATTCCCTGGTTTGTGGCGGAATTGTTTTCTGAAACTGCAAAATAGCACCAGGGAATGTTTGCGCCAGAACACGCCGCCTCATTTCGCCGAACCGAAGCGGAGCGGTGGAGGGAAAAGAACGCTCTGCACCAGTTGCAAACCAGCAACGACACATGCGTCAATGTAGAAAGTAAATTGCGCTGGATACACGATAGGGCCTCAGGTGTGTTACAGCTCCTGCTGCCGCACCAGAGACACGCCTCCACAATCCCCTGAACCATCCAGAGCGAGGTCATCACAGTGGTCTTATATTTGTAGTCAGTTATAGTTTTAATGCCTCTCCACATGCTCCTGGGGTCCGTGTTTTTAAAGTGACCCTCAATGCGCTGTCTGTACTTGCCTTTGGCCTTGCATACATTGTTGTGGAGTTTTGGTAATACTTTCTTGGTAATACTAATAATAGTTATTAGATGATGACCTTGTAAAGAACCCAATGTTGATATTTTATTTACATTTTTATCTTATAGAAAGTGCAAACACTGGACATGGATTTGGAGATCATTGGTAAGTTCTTATTCGACATGCTTCACTTTGTAAATGAGTAACAGATCATTTATTAATATCCAGTGATTTGAAAGGGTCACTGACTCACACCAAGTCAGATGATATCGCTGTGATTCAAAAGGTTTCTAGGGCGATGTGGCCAGCATAACGTCAGCTCAGTGGCTAGAGGATAGAAAGGGCGCTTTCACTCCTTTAGTTCGTAGACTCGGTCCGATTCAGGGTGAAGGTGAGGCTTTGTTACATTTTCATTTGGTTCGGTCAGCGTTCACACTGGACTCTGATAGGCCGACCGTATTGTAAACCAACGCCCCGCGGTCGGGCGGGTCGCTCGTCTGTTGGACAGAACCTCCGAGGGAAACTCACAACGACTCCTAGTTGAGGACGACATCAATGGAGAAGCTTTGTGCGGTCGTGGGTTTCTCATTTTGCTTCGGTGTTCCTACAAGTTAAAAATCATTTAGAGGAACTTCCACCATTCTTTAACTGAGTAATTAAAACAAGTCATCCATGACACACAATTTTATGAGCCACAAAATGTCTTTACATATTCTTCAGGCCATATCTCGATAACTGCGTTCCCGTCCTTATTGCACCACGTCTGACTCACTTTAATCTCAAAAAGTTAACTCATACCTGGCTGAATATGCTTTTTATATTTCCTGTGTGTGGAAAAAGTGCACATCCCACCCACGAGGCATTGTGGGTCTTGTGGGTGGGATATAGTTGACTGCGGTCAAGCCGGCCGCCGTTACATTCGGATTGCACCCATTTTCTATCCTTTATGGCAAATTAATTGAAATGGTTACGGCCGAGCTGACATGGAGAGTAAGCGACTTTTCACATTTGACTACGTCCTGCTTTAAAAACAAGATGTTAACACAGTTCAACCCGGTATCACGCATTTTCGTGCTCATGCGCACGAACGTTAATCTATTGAATCGTGTCCAGATTACGATTGTCTGGCTTTTTTCGTGCTAAACAGAACGAAATGTAAACCAATGCATTCTGAATGGGATCGCTTCTCCGATGTTTCCGTGCTACACAGAACGAAATGTAAACCAATGCATTTTGAATGGGAGAGTTTTTCAGATGAGAGAGAGAGAGAGAGTGTGCGCAGAAAGTACAGTGCCCCCTCTAGTTATATATGTGTCAATATTTCTGATATTTTAAGCAGACCTCCTCAAAAACTGAAACGAACGTGCTCCACAGAACACGCGTTTCTCGGACAATTAACGTGCTCCACAAACCGAAACGGGAGAGAGAAAGAGAGATAGAGAGAGAGAGGGGGGGGGAGAGAGAGAGATAGAAAGGCTTCAGAAGGGGTATGCGCAGCAGATACAATGCACCCTCCACTTATATTTGTGTCAAAACAACAAAAGCATCAAAATGTAAATGTAGTGTACTAGGGATACTCTGATTTCCCCTTTTTTTACAGCAGGCCTCCTCAAAAACCTTTCGTTCTCACGCTCACGGAAAGTAATCTATTGAATCGTGTCGTTTCCCAGAGCAGATTGTCCGATATTATTTGTACTGCACACAACGAAATGTAAACCCATGCATTCTGGATTGGAGCGTTTCTCAGAATATCAATAGAGTCCGATTTACAAATATATGAACCCATTTATTATATAGTAGAAAATGTGATTTCTCGTAGCACAGCCACACAGCCAGCCTTTTCTGCGGTACCACTCTTTTCGAAAAGACTGCGTTACTTTCTGTGCCGTTGTTTGAAGCAAACCGTTAAGCTCCGGCATTGGTCTTCCATAATTTAGATTTAATACCTATTTTTTTGATTGAAAGTCCAGTTTTGAGAAATTTCGGAGCTTGCCTATTGAATCATTAACTTCCATGTTTGCAGTGAGAAATGTTTTTTTTTTAAATAAACAAACTGATGTAGTGCACTTGACTGCTTAAAAAAAGTTAACGGAAGCATCCTGTAAACCAGGCATCTCCAAAAAGACGAGAAGATATTTATGAGGCTATTAAGGAGACGCTGTCAAAGAGGGGGATTGATCTAACAAAGGTTGTCTCAGGCACTACAGATGGGGTACCTGCAGGGGCGGACTTGCCATCGGGAGGTTGGGGAGATTTCCCGAACGGCCGGACGATTTCAGGCCGAGCCGGCCGGCCGTAATTCTTTTGGGTTATTATTTTTTTTTTTTATCATTATATATTTATATATTTTTTGTTGTTGTAAAAGATGTAAAAAATGTGACCACGGAATAGGCAGTGAATGAAGTATTGATTAGAGAGCGATTTATTAGATACCACCGCTAATAAACCATTGGAACACTTCAACACCGGTAACCACAGCAACGCACAACAAACCCCGGCCCGCCCCCATCTCCCAAAATCGAGACTAGACACGTAGCTGTCCTTGCGAATGCCTCTTTGATTTGTTTCTCAATAAAATGAATAGTTTAGATGTTACAGATGTAAAGGTTAAGTCTACCTCAGTTTTACTTGAATTTCTTCTATGTTTACTAAACACTGCATATATTTAAAAAAATATATATATATTCACCAGAGGGTGAACTTTTTTGCACTGAACTTGCAGTAAAAAATATATAGTAGATAGTTCTTCTTGGGTCTCAGGTTTCTATATGTTTACATTTTACACTTTGCAAATGTTTTTGTAACACTTAATTTTTGTTAAGCACTTTATTATTGATAATTGTTAAGTTTTCATCGGGATGGTATTTATTTGAGTTTTTTCCATGGCTGTGTTGTTGACATTCATTTCCATTGTCTGCCTACAACCAAAAAACGATGTGGATTTTCGGGAAACTCTTCCTCTCATCTGGGCGCTTTCAGCATTCTCTGTCAACGCTCGGTTTTGCCCTTCTCCGCTCCCTCGCCCCCCTCCTGCCAACCCAACTCCGTTGTGATTGGTTACCTTCCTTGAAGCGCGCGCGCAGGCAGATTTGGCATATGGGGGCGCGGCAGGAGTGCCTCTACGTAGATGATTTCCCGGAAATGTGAACAAGTGAATCGCAAACGTTGTCCCCAGTGTTTAGCGCTCTGCACAGCCACCCCAGAGTCAGCAGGCAATACGTCGAAATGCATGTACGTCATTATTTGAAACTTTGGTATGGTTAAACATGAAAAAAAAAAAAAAGAGGAGATGTGACCCGGCCCGGAGGAAGCCCGGGGCCCCCGTCTGGAGCCAGGCCCAGACGGAGGGCTCGATGGCGAGCGCCTGGTGGCCGGGTTTGCCACGGAGCCCGGTCGGGCACAGCCCGAACAAACTACGTGGCACCCCCCCTCTCTTCATCCCATGGGCCCACCACCTGTGGGAAGACCCGTTGGGGTCGGGTGCGCAGCCACATGGGTGGCAGCGAAGGTCAGGGGTCTCGACGGACCAGACCCGGGCGGCAGAAGCTGGCTCTGGGGACGTGGAACGTCACCTCGCTGTGGGGAAAGGAACCGGAGCTTGTGAGGGAGGTGGAGCGCTATCAGTTAGATCTGGTGGGGCTTACCTCCACGCACAGTCTCAGCTCTGGTACCGTACTCCTGGATAAGGGTTGGACTCTATTCTTCTCCGGAGTTGCCGAGGGCGTGAGGCGCCGGGCGGGTGTGGGGATACTCATAAATCCCCGGCTGAGCGCCGCGGTGTTGGAGTTTACCCCGGTAGACGAGAGGGTCGCCTCCCTGCGCCTAAGGGTTGTAGGGGGGAAAACTCTGACTGTTGTTTGTGCATATGCACCAAACAGCAGCTCAGAGTACTCGGCCTTCTTGGAGACCCTGAATGGAGTCCTGTATGGGGCTCCAGTAGGGGACTCCGTAGTTCTGCTGGGAGACTTCAACGCCCACGTGGGCAACGATGGAGACACCTGGAGAGGCGTGGTGGGGAGGAACGGCCTCCCTGATCTAAACCCGAGCGGTCGTTTGTTATTGGACTTCTGTGCTAGTCATGGATTATCCATAACAAACACCATGTTCGAACATAAGGGTGCTCATAAGTGTACCTGGTACCAGAGTACCCTAGGCCGAAGATCGATGATCGATTTCGTGATCGTGTCATCTGACCTGAGGCCGCATGTTTTGGACACTCGGGTAAAGAGAGGGGCGGAACTGTCAACCGACCACCATCTGGTTGTGAGTTGGATCAGGGAATGGGGGAAATTTCCGGATAGACCTGGTAAGCCCAAACGAGTAGTGCGGGTGAACTGGGAACGTCTGGAGGAGGCCCCCGTCCTAGGTATCTTCAACTCACACCTCCGGCGGAGCTTTTCTGGCATTCCTGTGGAGGTTGGGGGCATTGAGCCGGAGTGGGCGGTGTTCAAAGCCTCCATTGCTGAAGCTGCGGTGGCTAGCTGTGGCCTCAGGGTCTTAGGCTCCTCAAGGGGCGGTAACCCTCGGACACCGTGGTGGACACCGGTGGTCAGGGAAGCCGTCCGACTGAAGAAGGAGGCCTTCCGGGATATGATATCCTGGAGGACTCCTGACTCGGTTGCAGGGTACCGACAGGCTCGAAGGGCTGCAGCGGCTGCCGTGTCGGAGGCTAAGCAGCGGGTGTGGGAGAAGTTCGGAGAGGCCAAGGAGAAGGACTTTCGGTCGGCACCAAAGTGTTTCTGGAAGACTATCCGGCACCTCAGGAGGGGGAAACGGGGAACCATCCAAGCTGTGTACAGTAAGGATGGGACTCTGTTGACCTCAACTGAGGAGGTCGTCGGACGTTGGAAGGAACACTTTGAGGAACTCCTGAATCCGAATAACACGCCCTCTATGTTGGAGGCAGAGCTCGAGGTTGATGGTGTTTCGTCGTCAATTTCCCTGGTGGAGGTCACTGAGGTAGTCAAACATCTCCGCAGTGGCAAAGCCCCAGGGATTGATGAGATCCAGCCAGAAATGCTAAAGGCTCTGGGTGTTGAGGGGCTGTCATGGTTGACACGCCTATTCAACATCGCGTGGGAGTCGGGTACAGTGCCAAAGGAGTGGCAAACCGGGGTGGTGGTTCCCCTGTTCAAAAAGGGGGACCAGAGAGTGTGTGCCAATTACCGGGGTATCACACTTCTCAGCCTCCCTGGTAAAGTCTACTCCAAGGTGCTGGAAAGGAGGGTTCGGCCGATCGTCGAACCTCAGATTGAAGAGGAACAATGCGGTTTTCGCCCCGGACGTGGAACTACGGACCAGCTCTTCACTCTCGCAAGGATCCTGGAGGGGGCCTGGGAGTATGCCCATCCGGTCTACATGTGTTTTGTGGATCTGGAGAAGGCGTATGACCGGGTCCCCCGGGAGAAACTGTGGGAGGTGCTGCGGGAGTATGGGGTAAGGGGGTCTATCCTCAGGGCCATCCAATCTTTGTACTCCCAAAGCGAGAGCTGTGTTCGTGTTCTCGGCAGCCAGTCAGTTTCGTTCTCAGTGGGTGCTGGTCTCCGCCAGGGCTGCGCCTTGTCACCAATCCTGTTTGTGATATTCATGGACAGGATATCGAGGCGTAGTCGTGGTGGGGAGGGGTTGCAGTTCGGTGGTCTGAGGATCTCGTCACTGCTTTTTGCAGATGATGTGGTCCTCATTGGATCATCGGCCTGTGACCTTCAGCACTCACTGGATCGGCTGGCGGCCGAGTGTGAAGCGGCTGGGATGAGGATCAGCACCGCTAAATCTGAGGCCATGACTCTTAGCAGGAAACCGGTGGATTGCTTACTCCGGGTAGGAAATGAGTCCTTAGCCCAGGTGAAGGAGTTCAAGTACCTCGGGGTCTTGTTCGCGAGTGAGGGTACTATGGAGCGTGAGATTGGCCGGAGAATCGGAGCAGCGGGGGCGGTATTGCGTTCGCTTTACCGCACCGTTGTAACGAAAAGAGAGCTGAGCCGCAAGGCAAAGCTCTCGATCTACCGGTCGATCTTCGTTCCTATCCTCACCTATGGTCATGAGGGCTGGGTGATGACCGAAAGGACGAGATCGCGGGTACAAGCGGCCGAGATGAGTTTTCTCAGAAGGGTGGCTGGCGTCTCCCTTAGGGATAGGGTGAGAAGCTCAGCCATCCGTGAGGAACTCGGATTAGAGCCGCTGCTCCTTTACTTAGAAAGGAGTCAGCTGAGGTTTCGGGCATCTGGTAAGGATGCCCACTGGGCGCCTTCCTTGGGAGGTGTTTCAGGCACGTCCAGTGGGGAGGAGACCTCGGGGAAGACCCAGGACTAGGTGGAGAGATTATATCTCAACACTGGCCTGGGAACGCCTCGGGATCCCCCCGTCAGAGCTGGTCAATGTGGCCCGGGAAAGGGAAGTCTGGGGCCCCTTGCTTGAGCTGCTCCCCCCGCGACCCGACCCCGGATAAGCGGATGACGATGAGGATGAGGATGAGGTTAAACATGACTATCAATCTTTATAACAACGTTTATAGGTCATACAAGTCGAAAAAGCATAATAGTTAAGAAAAAAAAAGAGTATATTTTTCTCCTGGTCCTCATTTTAAATAGGTCATACAAATTATCGATAATTATCGATATCGACCGATATGAAACACTTATATTGTGATACAGTTTTCAGCCATATCGCCCAGCCCTACTTGAAATGTTAATATGCGTTACTTTGTCGTACTTGTTTTTCATGGTTAAAAGTAATCTATTTGGAAATTGAAAATAATTATATCTGAAATCAAAGGAAATATGCTGTGCTGATTGTTTTTGACAAAAGTAGGCTATTAGGACGTGGTATGTTAGAGGTTCGGACCTTTCTTGGAAGGAATTTTTAGTAACTGGACCTTGTTCAATTTTAATTGAAGACCCCTGCTGCGTGACACTGTGGGCTCACGCATACGCCCCCTTCAGTGAGGCAGAGGTACTGGCTGCCTCGTTTCATGCTTTTTCAGCGCGGTTTTATGTCAGATCAGCATATTTAGTCTTGCTGCAAGACTAAATATGTTATACACATGCATCAAATACATTAACTAGTTTAAGTAAAGTGCGATCATACAATAAAAGTGTCTACAAACATTACATTGGTGACAACGGTGAAAAAGCAAACTGGGTTGATCGCATGCGCTCTACCCAGTGTGTGGGGGGTTGCGCAATTCTCGGTGAGGCAGCACTAAGTCAGCCGGGCTCAGCTCGCGTATTTCCCCTCAGGAAAAAGGCTAATCCAGCAATTTTGAGAATAAAAATGATTTAAATTATTGGAATCTTACATTAATTACATTTAGACCACAGATCAGTTGACAAATAACAATATATAATCTTTTTTAAATTTTTTAATTTGATCATAATTCGTTTTTTCTTTTCATGATGACAGGTGAGGCTCTGCCTCACCTGCCTCCGCTGACTACACTTCACTGACGCTTTAATTTAATAATATTTAAATTATTATGACTATGGAGCCTTTATTTTCTTGCCGTTATCATTACATCCTTTCTCGTTATATCGATATGAATTCTCGAAACACAGTGGAAAAGAGAGAGAGGGAGCCATAGCCACTGTACTGTCTGCGCCCAATCTCTCGTCTGAAAAACGATCCCATTCAGAATGCATTGGTTTTCATTTCATTCTGTGTAGCACGAAAAAAGTCGGACAATCGTGTTCTGGGACACGATTCAATAGATTAACGTTTGTGCGCATTAGCACGAAATCACGTGATACCGGGTTGAACAGTTCATACAGAAACCGCTCTGCCTACACACTAATAAAAAAAATCAATCATGTTATAGACGGGTCTGAGCGCGTTAAAAACCTAAAGAAAACCAACCAGAGTTCACTGGGAAGCGGACAAAGAACCCCGTTTTCAAGCAGACCACCGTTTTATTGTTCTGTCCAAACTAGAGAAAAGAAAAGAATAAAGAAAGAAAAAAGTAATACAGTTTGCTGCCCCCCTTTTATCTTGCAGCCAACTTGCTCACTGAAGGGGGGGGGGTGGGATACTGTTTGATGCTATATCCACATTTGAGTTTCCACATCAAAGCTGTTCTGTTTAATGTACAATAAAGAATAATGTAGAATCACAGAGCGGTTTAGAGCCGCTCAGAGAGCCGCTCAGAGAGAGCCGCTCAGAGAGAGCAGCTCCGAGAGCCACTCAGAGAGAGCCGCTCAGAGAGAGCCGCTCTGAGAGAGACGCTCAGAGAGAGCCGCTCAGAGAGAGCCGCTCAGAGAGAGCCGCTCTGAGAGAGCCGCTCTGAGAGAGCCGCTCCGAGAGCCACTCAGAGAGAGCCGCTCAGAGAGAGCCGCTCAGAGAGAGCCGCTCAGAGAGAGCCGCTCAGAGAGAGCCGCTCTGAGAGAGCCGCTCTGAGAGAGCCGCTCCGAGAGCCGCTCTGAGAGAGCCGCTCCGAGAGCCGCTCTGAGAGAGCCGCTCAGAGAGAGCCGCTCTGAGAGAGCCGCTCCGAGAGCCGCTCAGAGAGAGCCGCTCAGAGAGAGCCGCTCTGAGAGAGCCGCTCAGAGAGAGCCGCTCAGAGAGAGCCGCTCAGAGAGAGCCGCTCTGAGAGCCGCTCTCTGAGCGCTGGAGGGCTTGTTATCTTGGTGTGCAGCTGTGCCATTTAAACTTCAAACTGTAAAAAAGGACCTCCAAAGCTTTCTCAACAATGTTGGGGATTTTGTTATGTTTTTTTCCTTGGTTGATGAGCGGTGCTTGATGTTACACGTTACATAAGGCATAGGTTATGTTAGCATGTTTCATGGTTACATTCAACTCTTAACATGTACTAAGATAACATTAAATTAACATGTATCATGGTAATGCTGAATGATAGTGACTGCTGTCCTGACATGTTGATGTATTGTTTATCTCTATATAGAACCGTTTTATAGAAGACGTCTGAAGGTAAGTGTTATCACTGGTTTGATACAGAACACAATAACATTTGTGACCCTAGCTGGCAGTGTTGTTATTAGATGATGACCTTGTAATGAACCCAATGTTGATATTTTATTCACATTTTTATTTGATTGAAAAGGAAACAGAGAACCAAACAGGAGGTTAAATGGTAAGCTAATATTCCACATGTTTCACTTCGTAAATGAGTCACAGATCATTTATTAATATCCAGTGATTTGCAAGGGTTACTGACTCACACCAAGCCAAAGGATATCGCTGTGATTCAAAACATTTCATCTAATTGTACCAGAGAGTCAGAGCCTACCTAGCAGAGGGACCAGAGTGGCAGACCTACTGAACTACATCCTCTAGATCAGGGTTCCTCAACCTCTTTATTACTGAGGCCCGGTATGCATATTTATATGGGGGTGTTTGTTAGGGTTGGTGTGAGGCCTCTCCGGTTGTCCTGTGGTAGTGAACTTCAAAATATGAATTGCCACTACATTTTTCCCCACTGATACAGTAAGCGCCATGAATCCTGTTCCACACACATAACGACACAAGTATTTACATAACAACAGTGGCATGAAGACTTTATCATGTGTAGCAGGCCAGTGGCTGTGGGGTTTCCACGCTACCAAGTTGAATAGTAAACCACACAATACACAGAGCAGTACAAAGTCAGATGATTTATTTACCGGGTGAATAACAATCACCTTGGTAGGCAAAGGTTAACCGTGGTAGTCGGTGCACAGTGGGGATAGTCAGAAGGTCCTCTCCCCCTCTCTATCTCTCTGTGGTAGCCTGCTCTCCCCTTTAAGCCCAAGTACTCCTGCCTAATGCACTTCAGGCTTGCATCGTTAAGGGAGTTACTTGTGTTACTTACTTTCGTTACTTGATAAGAATATATGGAGCAGTTCATAATAATAGGATGGATACGTTTCATAATATCAACCATAGTCCTGGGAGGTAAGGGTTAAATTGTAACATGTATCATGTTACGTTAAACTAACATGTATCATGGTTGCATTAAACTAACATGTATCATGGTTACATTAAACTAACATCTATCAGGGTTATGCTGAATGATATTGACTGCTGTCCTGACATGTTACTGTATTGTTAATCTCTATATAGGATGGATTGATCGACTTCTGGATGTAAGTGTTACACAGAAAAAAATAAAGAACACAATAACATGTGTGACCCTAGCTGGCAGTGGTGGAGTTATTAGATGATGACCTTGTAATGAACCCAATGTTGATATTTTATTCACATTTTATTTTATAGAAAGATAAAATGACCAATACAGACAATAACCATGGTAAGTTCTTATCCCACATGTTTAACTTTGTAAATGAGTAACAGATCATGTATTAATATCCAGTGATTTGCAAGGGTTATGTAGATGTGCATGAATGATGATAGTGTAGACAGCGAACGGTGTTACACCCACTAGCTTTATTAGCCCAGTTCCAACCAACAACAACGACCAACGCGCCCCAGCATGCTGTGCGTCCCCGTGACGTTAGCACGCAGCAGCAGTAACCATAGAGACCGTCAACACAGTCTACATCCCCCTTCTTAAGTTAGATGCTAACGAGGCACATAACATGAAACGGCAGACAATAGAAAACAGCAGACAATAGAACATGGCACATAATAGAAAATAGCAGACTTGCATATGAAAACCCAAACACCTAATACAGAACATGTAACATATCTTTTTTTTTTTTTTTTTTTGACATATCTTTTTTTTTTTTTTTTAGAAAGAGTGTCCAACAGTCCACACAGTCAGAACAGGCTGGGGGTCAAATATCAGTGTGCCAGCACATCACAGAGCTGGTCTGTGACAAAGTCCTCGTAGAGAGAGCTGGGTCTCGACGCTCTCCCTGAGCGAGTAAAAATCACAGGCCGCTGTCCCTGCGACAATTCCGGTCCCACACTGTCCTGTTGTGGGCTTCGTGGATGTGCGATTACAGCAACAGCAGGTGGGTCCCCTGCCGTGGAGTCAGGAACATAGGTCTCAGGTGTCTCGAGTAGGTGGCGTCTGTTCCTCACATATGTTGCATCTCCAGCCTGGACCTGGTAACTATTCGGTTGTGGTGCTGTTCCTAGCACTGTTGCCAGCCTGTCGTGTCCTCTCTTTGTCTGCATTCTCACTGTCTGCCCAGCTCGCAGTGGAGCCAGTGGCCTAGCTGACTTGTCGTAGTAGGCCTTTCCACTCTGTCTCACCTGTGTTAGAGCCATCTGGACCCGTGTCTCCACTTCGGGTGAGTACATGGCTTTGGTCATGGGAATGAAAGCCCTGGTGCGCCGAGAGAGCAGGCATTGAGCTGGCGACGGCAACCCGTCCCTGGGCATGTTGCGAAGACTGAGGAGAGCGGCGTCTATGTCCGTTCTATCGCGTGCACATTTCTCCAGCAGGTGCTTTGCCGAGCGCACAGCCCTCTCAGCAAGCCCATTGGACTGAGGGTACAGTGGACTGCTGGTGACATGACAGAAGTCCCACTTGCGAGCAAATTCCCGGAACTCCCTGCTTGTGAAGTAAGCAGCATTGTCTGTCATGAGTTGCTGTGGTACCCCATGAGTAGCAAAGTGTCGTTTAAACTTGGCCACCAATGTGGCGCTTGTTGTGCCCGAGAGCCGGTCTATCTCGAACCAGCCAGAGTAGGAGTCCACAAGCACAAGATGCTCCTTCCCCTCCCACTCAAAAACATCTGCTGCGGTGAGGGACCAGGGTAGGTCAGGGATGTCATGCAGTTGAAGGGGCTCCTTAGGCTGGTGTGGCTTGAGAGCATTGCAGGGGGCACACCTGGAAACCTCCCTTTCAATGTCAGTGTAGATGGTCGGCCAGAACATTGTCTCCCTGGCCCTGCGCTTCGTGGCCTCGAGACCAGGGTGGCCCTGGTGCAGCTGTTGCATGTAGTAATGCTGGAGGGAGTGTGGAATGATGAACCGCCGTCCACGGAGGAGCAAACCACTGTCACTCGTGAGTTCCTCTCTCATGGCGTAGAACGGTCGCAGGTCACGTGGCACCTCCCTAAATGCATCGGGCCAGCCTGCAGAAACGACCTCAGCGAGACGCCGGCAGAGAGGATCAGCCAACGTCTCACGCTTCAGTTCCTCAACCCTGTGTGAGGAGAGGACGTCCACCACCATAACCTCGTACTCCTCCATGTCCTCAGCTTGGTCAGTGGAGGGCAGATGTGCACGGGAGAGAGCATCAGCGACGTAGAGCTCCCTGCCCCTCTTGTAGATGACGTCGAGGTTGTAACGCTGCAAGCGGAGCATCATCCTTTGTAGGCGCGCAGAGGCTGTGTGAAGTGGCTTTTTCAGTATGGTAACGAGCGGCTGATGGTCAGTCTCAACAGTCACAGCCCGTCCATATATGTAGTGATGGAATTTTGTGCAAGCATAGACAAGGGCCAGGAGCTCTTTCTCAATCTGAGCATAGCGTGACTCAGTCTCCGTGAGGGCCCTGGAAGCGAAAGCCACCGGTCTGCCGTTTTGGAGGCAGACAGCACCTAGTCCGTGCTGTGAGGCGTCAGCTGACAGCACAACAGGTTGGTGCACATCAAAGTACCGCAGAACTGGGGGACCTGCGATAAGTTCCTTGAGCTTTGTGAACGCCGCTGTGTGGAGCTCCAGCCAGCACCAGTCTACATCCTGGCGCAACAGCTCGCGCAGGGGCGCCGTGGCCTCGCTGTAGTCTGGTACAAATTTGGCCAAGTAGTTGGTCATGCCTAGGAACCTTAGGAGACCGTTCTTGTCCTCAGGCGGGGGAAACAGGCGGACGGCAGCGGTCTTGGCAGGGTCGGGTTTCACACCCTGGTCGGTGAGCAGGTGACCGACATAAGCAACCTCAGTGACCCTGAAACGGCACTTCTCAGGGTTCAGTCTGAGATTGACAGCCCGTATCCTGTCCATGACTTGGCGGAGACGGAGATCATGCTCCTCCCTCGAACGGCCCCACACTAAAATGTCATCTATCACAATTGCACACGGCAGTCCTTCGAAAAGCTGCTCCATGCACCGCTGGAAAACTTCACTCCCCGTGGTGATGCCATAGGGCATCCGCAGAAAGGCATAACAGCCCACAGGAGTCATGAAGGTGGTGAGTTTCGAGGATTCTTTGCTGAGCGGCACCTGCCAGAAACCACACTTAGCATCCAGAATGCTGAACAGCTTGGCATCAGGCATGTCAGCGATCACCTCTTCCACAGTCTTCAACGGGTGGTGGGGTCTGAGGAGGGCTTTGTTGAGGTTGACGGGGTCGATGCACAGTCTAATGCTCCCATCTCGTTTGCTCGCAGCCACCATGGCTGAAACCCATTCAGTGGGTTCCTGAACCGGTGTGATGACTCCGAGTCGGGTCATTCTATGCAGTTCCGCCACAATCTTGTCCTTCATGGCCAGTGGCACCCGTCTTGGAGCGCATACAGTGGGGTGCACGGTGTTATCCAGGCGCATGTGATACACCACCGGCAGCTTGCCAACGGCGCTGGTGTCGAACAGGTCCTTGTACTCCGTCAGCCCTGGCGCCTCCTGCTGGACGACGGCATGCACCTCTGGCCCAAAAATCACATAGCCGAGCCGGACACTGTCTCTGAGACCCAGCAGTGGTTTGACGTTTCTGTCCACAACTTGGAAACTTAGCAAACCACAACTAAAAACCATGTCTGCCGCACCAAGAGTCTGGATTACATGACAACCGTACGCTACAAGATTTGCTTTTTTGTTGAGGTTGACGTGAGCAGTAGGATCAATGTACTGTAGAAGAGCCCTGGATATGACGTTGCATTTGGCCCCAGTGTCAATCTTCACAGTCAGTTGTCTGCCAGTGTTGCATGCAGACAGCTCAGCAAACCTCTCATCTTGTCCACGCACATCCTCTGGCTTGTCTATGCTCTCACAGTAATACATTTCCACAGTCTCACAGTGAAACACATCAGTTGGCCCTTGCAGTGGCTGCGTGTCAAGTTCACTCACGTGTGTGTATCTGCCTCTGCGTGCAGCGGGGGGCGGAGCCTGCCCTGGCCTGTTGGGGGCAAACGGTTTGCCTGATCTGCAGCATCTAGAAAAATGGTTCATTCTTCCACACGTGTTGCAGCGCTTGTTGAGCGCTGGACATTTGTTCCGGTCTGGTGCGTGTTGGCCACCACAGTTTGTGCATGGGTCGAATTGCACTGTGCACACCTCTGCTTCCTTTTTTAGTTCTCTGTTGCCCTTCTCAGATCGTTCGTGTAGCATGCAGATCTCAACGGCCGAATTAAGCGTCAGTTTCTTCTCCTTTAAAAGCTGTGCATGGACAGAGTCATTGTGAATACCACAGACCAAACGATCTCTAATCAGTTCATCATGCAGTGTTCCGAAGTCACATTTCTTGGCCATGACCTTCAACGCGGAAACATATGACTGGATTGACTCATGCCGTTTCTGGTCAGTTGTGTTGAATGCATGTCTGTCCATAATCACGTTCTTTACCGGCAGGCATAATTCCTCAAATTTCTTTACCAGCACGGCAGGGTCCTCGCGATCCTCGTCGGCCGCAAAATCAAATGTGTCGAATTTATCCAATGCCTCCGGACCGGCGAGGTTGAGAAACGTGTAGGCTTGCACTTTCGTACTAGCCGTCGCCAGCCCGGCGTTGCTATAGACATGCCATTCCCGCTTGAACTTCTCCCAGTTGTGAGCGATATCCTCATTAAAGACGAGCGGGTCGATCCGGCGGAGTCCTTGTGCCATCTTAAATTAGATTCGGCTCACTTCTGACACCATGTAGATGTGCATGAATGATGATAGTGTAGACAGCGAACGGTGTTACACCCACTAGCTTTATTAGCCCAGTTCCAACCAACAACAACGACCAACGCGCCCCAGCATGCTGTGCGTCCCCGTGACGTTAGCACGCAGCAGCAGTAACCATAGAGACCGTCAACACAGTCTACAGGTTACTGACTCACACCAAGTCAAATTATATCGCTGTGATTCAAAACATTTCATCTAATTGTACCAGAGAGTCAGAGCCTACCTAGCAGAGGGACCAGAGTGGCAGACCTACTGAACATCATCCTCTAGATATTAGATTATAGAATGGAGCTATCCATGTATATAAGACACTACTCTCATAGCTGGGGCGATGTGGCCAGCATAACGTCAGCTCAGTGGCGTTTATAACGTAGCTCACTGAGTCGTCATGACAACACAGAGCAGGGACAAAGGGTAGAAAGACTTCTGTCCTTGTTTGACCACGATAATGGCAGCCGTCTCCCTACACGTATTCAGTCTGTCAAGATGTTCTTCTGTGTAGAGGCTAATCCAGAGTGGAAACCAGGAACTGGTTCGACTGATTCTACATGATTACAATATATGGTGCAGTTCATACTGATAGGATGGATACGTTTGATAATATCAACCATAGTCCTGGGAGGTAAGGGTTACCATAACCTAACATTGATCATGTTACATTAAACAAACATGTAACATGTTTCATTAAACTAACATGTATCATGGTTACATTAAACTAACATGTATCATGGTTATGCTGAATGATAGTGACTGCTGTCCTGATATGTTGCTGTATTGTTTATCTCTATACAGAATTGGCTGATCAAATACGCAAGATGGTAAGTGTTATCACTGGTTTGATACAAAACCCAATAATATGTGTGACCCTAGCTGACAGTGATGGAGTTATGAGATGATGATCTTAACGGACCCAATGTTGATATTTTATTTACATTTTTATTTGATAGAAAAGGGTAAAAGAGGAACAGGATGTGGAGTTTTACAGTAAGTTATTTTTCTACATGTTTCACTGTGTTAATGAGTAACAGATAACTTATTAATATCCAGTGATTTGCAAGGGTTACTGACACCAAGTCAAATGTTATCGCTGTGATTCAAAACATTCATCTAATTGTACCAGAGAGTCAGAGCCTACCTAGCAGAGGGACCAGAGTGGCAGACCTACTGAACAACATCATCTAGATATTAGATTATAGAATGGAGCTATCCATGTATATAAGACACTACTCTCATAGCTGGGGCGATGTGGCCAGCATAACGTCAGCTCAGTGGCGTTTATAACGTAGCTCACTGAGTCGCCATGACAACACAGAGCAGGGTCAAAGGGTAGAAAGACTTCTGTCCTTGTTTGACCACGATAATGGCAGCCGTCTCCCTACACGTATTCAGTCTGTCAAGATGTTCTTCTGTGTAGAGGCTAACTCAGAGTGGAAACCAGGAACTGGTTCAACTGATTCTACATGATTAGAATATATGGAGCAGTTCATAATGATAGGATGCATACGTTTCATAATATCAATCATATTCCTGGGGGGTAAGGGTTACATTAACCTAACATGTATCATGGTTATATTAGTGCGTACTTACTTACACTAGGCCATCTGTACCGCGCCCAAGTCCGTTTGACACCTGTCCTGTACAGTACTCAAGTACGATTGCCCCCACCCCCCCGCTGTGCCGCTGGTCTGTGCTCACACTAGGCAATCTGAAATGGGCCTGAGTACGGTTGCCTCTTCTGCATACGTCATCACGTCGTAATATGTCATCACCAAGCGTTCACTGCTTAGTAGAACAACACAGAGAACACCATTCACACTTTACTGATTTTGTTGCTTATTTGGAGCCATTCTACTAAGATACAGCCCTCTCTCACTGAGCGTTTTTACACTGCCAAATATGCCGTTTCATGCACTCCTTTTTCACGGCACGGTCCGCGTGTTTACACTCCCCGAGGTAAATTGCCTGTTTGAGCTAGAACCCCAATTTACCCTCCCGGACCCTGTACACGTTGGTGGTTTATCAGCCACACCACAATGAACAAGCCCGATCTCGTCTGATCTCGGAAGCTAAGCATGATGGGGTGTAACGGTGGTCATTCAGTGAAGAACTGGCAGACAACAACGTGCTTTTTATCTTCTTTATTTTTAAAGAAGGCCTGGAAACAGAAGGCAACACAAAAAATGTCTTCATAAGTCGTGGTGCTTTTGATCTTTACAGGCTCTGTCTCATGGCAACACCGCTCTCTCTTATTATATCAAAATATTTTTTTACCTAAAGAACACAATTATTCCTTAAACATTACATAACAAATACATGCAGTAATCATGTAAAATAATAAACAACAGGTTAGTACTTTGATGGAAGGCTGCCTGGGAATACCAGGTGCTGTAAGTGGTGTCGGGTGGTGGCCAATAGGTGGCACTCTTCCCTCTGGCCTTAACATCCACCCCGATGCCCCAGTGCAGTGACGGGGACACTGTGCTGTGGAAGGCACCGTCTTTCGGAGGAGACGTAAAACCGAGGTCCTGACTCACTGAGGTCGAAAAAGACCCCATCGCACTGATCGCAAAGAGTTTGGGGTTTCCCCGGTGTCCTGGCCCAACAAGGCTCATTCAATCTGGCCCCCTAATCATCCTCCTGTATAATTGGCTGCCTCATTAATTCCCTCACTCTCCACCTCAAGCTGGTGTGTGGTGAGCGTTCTGGCGCCGATTGGTTGCCTTGCATCACCCAAGTTTGTGCTAAACACAGGTGGTAGTGAGTAAGGTCCCCCCCTTCACTGTAGGCGTCTTTGAGTGTCTAGAAAAGTGCTATTTAAATTCAATGAATTATTAGGGGTCCAAGCCAACAGGTTGGATCCCTATTGTTTTTGTAAGGATTTTTTTTATACTTACCCCCCTAAAAGTGGTACCACAGCCCAAACCGTAAATGGTGCACACACGCCAATTGCATGACTAGATCCAGGTGCGTGTAGACTACGCAGACGACAAAATCCAGACATTTCGGTCACTAGGTGGCGCTATACCTAGGAAAACATGTTTCGGGCTATAACTCCCACACCGAACCTCCCAGAGTCCAAAAACTTGTACACACAGATGCACTGGAGTCTGCTGCATCTTTTGGCCTAGGCCACGGCCATTTGCGTCTATGAATATTTTTCGCTAAATCGCGAAAACCGCAAAAATTTCGCTACTCCTCCCACATTTCTCGACCAATCAACACCAAACTTTGCACACAACATCTTCAGACGCACGCGCAAAGAAATTATAGGACAGTTTTTTGATCCGACCTTCGACGACGAAACGGTAGCGTTTTGAATATTGGTTTATGAGCTAAATTAGACGTGGAATAAAAAAAATCCAAAGAAATCCAAAATTAGACATCGGATCGAGTCCAAATTTTCAACCCAGTCGCCAAGAAAATACGTTGACGGTGTACGTTTTCATGAACACTGGATACGTAGCATTTCAACGTAAAAAATAGCGTGTTATACCTACAGTATCCACGCGTGCCGCTGTGGAGGCGGGTTTCGGGGTTTGGGTGTCACGGCTTTCGCGGCAAATTGTGGACACGATTGTTTAGGGGGGGGGGGGGGAGGTAGACTGTTGTTGACCGGGGGGGGGGGGGGGGGGGAGACATGTTTGTTGAGGGGGACGACGACGACACGATTGTAGGGGGGGGGGGGGGGGGCGCGACACGTTTGTTGAGGGGGGGGGAGACACGTTTGTAGGGGGGGGGGCACGCTCGACAACGAGAGTTGGTTTTTATTGAACGCTCGACAACGAGAGTTGGTTTTTATTGAACGAGACTTCAACACGGAACAGCTGCACGAAACGATGGTCACGTCACTCTCGGTGACGGTGTCGACAACAATGAACACACGAACAATGTTAATAGAACAACACACAACCACATAACATCCCGAACCCATTAACCCCACTTAATCCTAACAACAAAACAAGTTAACAAAAGCCCCTTTTGTCAACTGACAACCCCAATTCCGAGAATCCTCCGCGGGTCCAGAACATGGGAAATGCAATATTTTAGGAGAGATACACCATTAAACGCGTTTCTAATGACATTTCTAGCGAGAAATTTACATTTTCCTTACATAATCTTCAGTCAGTGAATGTGTATGATCTTTATTAATCTTTATTATCTGAATGGGAAATGCAATATTTTAGGACCGATTCACCGTTAAACGTGGTGCTAATAACATTTCTAGCGAGAAATATACTTTTTACTTGCATAATCTTCAGTCAGTGATTGTGTCTGATCTTTAGTTTTATAGTTATTAGGATTTGATCGGCTCGCTCGCATGTTTCAACGACGTCAGGTTGTTAGGAATAGGGACGCTGCTTTCACTAAACTAGCAGCTCACGTGCTTCCTGCGTTTGTGTTATTAAACTGTTACTTTATGTAACTTTTAATGATATCATCTTGTTAGAAACACGTATGTCTGAGAGCCAACCCAGTCGCCAAAAGCATACGTTGACAGTGTACGTTTCGTGAACACTGGATTACGTCGCATTTCAACATAAAATAGTGTGTTACGCACACACACACAAGCACACGCACAGACACGCACGCACACGCACACGCACACACACACACACACAAAAACACACACGCACACGGTGCATTTCGCTGCTAAAACAACAAGAAAAAAATATTCCCTCAAAAATTATTACTAAAAAAGTGTTTCTCCGATTTTTCCATGCTACACAGAACGAAATGTAAACCCATGCAAATAAAGACTTCATGGTCATAATAATTTAAATATCATTAATCTCCTGTGTGTGTTGGGTGGTATTCTATTTTTTTCAACGGGGCTGGTGCCGTCTCCTTTTGACCTTTTGACCCCAGACTTCTGGGTGAATAGCTGAATCAATTCATTAGTCAATCAGAAGCATGTAAATATCTTCCCGGTGGTGTAGGAGGACGAACAAGGTGTCCTTCAACATCTACGCTTCCAGGCGATTGCAACGGTGCCACACATGAGCATATTCGAACATGTTTAATGGTAGTAATTAGCTGTCGAAATTGGAGGCCTTAATCAATAATGAGCAGCTATTGATTTGCTTCCCGATAAAAATTTGTGACAAATGACATGTTATTTAGCATCTACACGTTGAGTTGAGTCCAATGACACCAAGCATGACACTCTAGCTAATGGTAACATGTATTTGACATGGTACACCTAGGTCTAGGACATGATCTCGGTGTAGCAAGAGGGCGAGCTTGATCTCATTGGACTCAGCTTAACGTGTAGATGCTAATTAACATGTAATTTGTCAAAAATCTCCATCGGGAAGCAAATCTATAGCTGGTCATTATTGATAAAGGCCTCCAAAATCGACAGCTAATTACTACCCCGAAACATATTCAAATATGATCATGTGTAGCACTGTTGCAATCGTCTCGAAACGTAGATGTCAAAGGACACCTTGTTTGCCCTGTTGCACGACCGGGAAGATATTTTCATACTTCTAATGGATTGATTCATATTTTAAGGTTCTCGGAGTGAGACTTTAAGCGGCTGCAGCAGAAGTGTTGAGACGAAAGATGATATCAAGACATTAATAGAATATTCCCATTCACATTATGATTCTTCGTCATAACATCCGACCAAACATCCTTTACATTCACCGAGCGAAGATTATGAAAGTCCAGGCCCCCCCTTCCTGCACTCGGGGTCCGACCGGGCCAAGTTTCGGTGCGGGGGTCCCAGTTAGGCCCTAGAATATGGTATTCAAATTTCAGGGCGGTAGGACCTTCCTATCTCAAAAACTGTTTTTCCACCACATTCTGAACCATTAGGTCTCGCAGGCAACACTTCTGAAGGGGCTTTGTCCAAATGACAGTCCATTTGGGAAAACTTTTTTTCTCTATGGGCTAGAACTACAAATCTTGGATATGTCGTTCTCGGGGCCCCGGGAAATGTGTGTAAACATTTTAGCATCCCTAGCTATCTCGAAAAGGCCGGAAAAGGGGCGTGACCTCCAACAGTACAGTCACTGTACATAAGACAGAGGTTAGTTTCTAGGCCCCATTTTTTGCGGGATGGAGGGGTACATTTGTGGCTTAATGTGTGTAGACACAGCTGGCCTGTGGCCACGTCTTTGAAGTCTGGAGTCAAAAGGTCAAAAGGAGCCGGCACCACGCCGCTTATGAGATAACAAAAAGTGAATCTGTATTTCTCTCATAACATTTTGTCATTATTGAAGAGAGGCCTGATTCTCAGATATGCATGTTGGACTGTTAGGGTATAGGTCTGGGAAGAACTTCTGGCCAAAATCTTGCAAGCGAGCCGCTGGGTGCAGGTGCAACGAGATGGAGCACTTGCTGAGTCATTTCCTGTAGGGCTGGAGCCACAGGTTGAAGCGTATATGCGTCCTTTGAAACCCCCTTTGATATATAAGAGACCCCAAGGTACAGTTTACTTAAATGTTCTCGCCTCAGTCACCTATTGCATCACTTCCTTTAGGGCTTCTGTCACGACACAGAACGGGAATCAAAAGCAGATCAAAAAGGGTTTATTTCCATACAGTCCAGCGGGCAAATCAGACTCCAGGTACAGGCAGGGTTCGTAAACGGGCAGGCAGGCAGACAGATACTGACGAATAGCTACAGGCAAGACATCCAAAAAACTGATAGGCAGAAGGCTTAGTCCAAACAGGCAGGGTTCAAAACCGGGAAGAACAGAAACTATAGTCTCTCTTTAAAGAGCTTCACGCTAGTCGCACTCACGTGGCAGTCGGGCAGCAAACAGTACCTAACGTGACGATCTGACAAAGTGAGCAGAAAGGGCAGCGTTTAAATACTCCACCAATCAATGCAAAATGAGGGACAGGTGGACAGAGAAAATGGAGGGCACAAACAAAAGGCAGGAAGTCGCCCAAATAAGGACATGGGTGTCACCCCGGACACATGACCAACACATGGCTCCAAACATAAACAAAGTCCCGAACTATCACACTCCAACAGGTAGGGGGGGACAAAAACAATAGTCCATGCGAGGATCCTGACAGTACCCCCTCCTCTACCAACGCCTCCTGGCGTTGACCGAGGTAGGAGCGGGATGCTGACGGTGAAAGTCCTTGATGAGCGAGGGGTCAACAATGTTCCGGGCAGGGACCCAGCTCCTCTCCTCGGGGCCGTAGCCCTCCCAGTCCACCAGGTACTGGTGGCCCCGACCCCGACGGCGGACGTCGAGCAGGCGGCGAACTGTGTAAACCTCAGACCCATCAACGAGTCTGGGGGGTGGTGGGGGTTTGGGGCCGGAGTTGGAACCCGGACGGCAACACCGGAAGGGCTTGACACGGGACACATGGAAGGTGGGGTGGATGCGGCGGAGGGCAGGAGGGAGGTTCAAGCGAACCGCAGAGGGTTTGACCACCTGGGAGATGGTGTAGGGGCCGATGAAGCGTGGATTCAAATTTGGGGAAGTCACCTTCAGAGGAAGGTCACGCGTGGAAAGCCACACCCGCTGGCCCTGGGTGTAGTGGGGAGCTTTGATGCGACGACGGTCAGCCTGACTCTTCATTCTGGTCTGTGAGCGAAGAATGGCGGCCCGGGTCCGCCTCCACGTTCTGCGACAGCGTCGGATGAATGTCAGTGCTGAGGGAACCCCAACCTCCTCCTCCTGGGTCGGGAACAATGGAGGCTGGTAGCCGAGGCAGCACTGGAACGGAGACAGACCAGTAGACGCAGATGGCAAGGAGTTCATGGAGTACTCCACCCATGGCAGCTGAAGACTCCAGGCTGTAGGGTCCTGTGACGTCAGGCACCGCAACGCTGTCTCCATCTGCTGGTTGGCTCGCTCCGACTGGCCATTTGACTGGGGATGAAAGCCTGAGGACAGACTGACCTTCGCACCGAGAAGGTTGCAAAAAGCACGCCAAAAATTAGAGGTGAACTGGGGACCTCTGTCTGAGACCACATCCACTGGGAGCCCGTGTAGCCTGAAGACATGCTGCACGAGTAAGTCCGCTGTCTCCTTGGCAGAGGGTAACTTGGGTAAGGGGACCAAGTGCACAGATTTGGAAAAGCGATCAACGACAGTGAGGATTGTAGTGTTACCGTGAGAAGGTGGCAAACCAGTGACAAAGTCCAGGGCAATGTGGGACCAGGGTCTCCTGGGTACTGGTAGGGGTTGTAGAAAGCCAGCAGGTGGAAGGTTTGCTGGTTTATTCTGGGCACATACAGAACAGGCTTCCACAAACTCACGCACACTCCGCTCCATAGCAGGCCACCAGAAGCGTTGCTTGATTAACGCAGTGGTACGTCTGACACCCGGATGACAGGCCAGCTTGGATGAGTGACCCCATTGCAGGACCTGGGAGCGGACGGATTGTGGTACGAAAAGACAGTTAGGAGGGCAAGTGCTGGGGCCGGACTCACCAGACAGGGCTGTGCGGACAATGGTCTCAATATCCCATCTAGCAGCTCCTATGAGGCACTGTGGGGACAGGACGGTGCTAGGTGCAGGAGCAGGATCCGAATCTGGGAACTGACGAGACAGGGCATCCGGTTTACCATTCTTGGATCCTGGTCGGAAGGACAGACAAAAGTCAAAACGGGTGAAAAACAGAGACCAACGAGATTGCCTGGGATTTAAGCGTTTAGCCGAACGTAGATACTCCAGATTCTTATGATCCGTCCAAACTAAAAATGGCTCCTTAGCTCCCTCCAGCCAATGACGCCACTCCTCTAGGGCCAATTTTACTGCCAACAGCTCTCTGTCGCCAATGTCATAATTGCGCTCAGTGGGAGTGAGTTTGTGGGAGTAGAATGCACAGGGGTGGACCTTCTGATCTGCCCCAGACTTCTGAGAAAGAATAGCCCCCACCCCAACATCTGAGGCATCCACCTCAACGTTAAACTGACGGTCAGGGTCGGGTTGGCTCAAGATCGGGGCCGATGTGAAACGACTCTTCAGGTCGTTGAACGCCGCCTCGGCAGCTGGTGACCAAGAGAACTTCACCCTGGAGGAGGTTAGAGCGGTTAGGGGAGCAGCCAGAGAACCGTAGTTGCGGATGAACCGCCGGTAGAAGTTAGCAAATCCCAGGAATCTTTGTAGTTCCCGCCTAGATGTTGGACGTTCCCAGTCGGTGACTGCTTTTACCTTCGGGCCATCCATCTGGACCCCTCCAGCTGTGATGACATACCCCAGGAAGGAAACAGTCTCTTTGTGAAATTCACATTTCTCCGCTTTAACGAACAGTTGGTTCTCCAAAAGGCGCTGCAGGACACTACGGACATGTTGGGAGTGCTGGGAAACCGACGGAGAAAAAATCAAAATGTCATCTATGTAAACAAAAACAAACTTGTTAAGCATATCCCTCAGGACATCATTAATCATACCCTGGAACACAGCTGGGCAGTTGGTGAGACCAAAAGGCATGACTAAATACTCATAGTGACCTGAAGGAGTATTAAATGCAGTCTTCCATTCATCCCCCTCCCTTACTCGGACCAGATGGTAAGCACTGCGGAGATCCAACTTGGTGAAAATCTTGGCCCCCCGCAACAACTCAAAAGCTGAGGACATCAAAGGCAGAGGGTAGCGGTTCTTCACAGTGATGTTGTTTAGGCCTCTATAGTCTATACAAGGACGCAGGGTGCCGTCCTTCTTCCCTACGAAGAAAAACCCGGCACCAGCAGGCGAGGAAGAGGGGCGGATAATACCGGCAGCTAGTGATTCACAGATGTATTTGTTCATAGCTGCGGTTTCGGGAGAAGACAAGGAATAGAGACGGCCCCTAGGAGGTGACGTACTAGGGTGAAGCTCGATGGCCAGGTCATAGGGTCGGTGCGGTGGCAGGGAGGTTGCACGGGCTTTACTGAACACAGCCTTGAGATCCAGGTACTCAGGTGGTACTTCAGACAGATCCATGGAATCATCTGTGGCTGGTGAGACTGCAGGCGGGGGGGTAAGGGCACTCTTAAGGCAGTTATTCAGACAGAATGTGCCCCAGCCTAGGATGGTGTTATTAGCCCAATCAATGTGTGGGTTGTGCTTTACCAGCCAGGGCCGGCCGAGGACGATGGGAGCAGTTGGTGAGTCTAACATATGGAACACTAGGTCCTCTTGATGATTGCCAGAAATGAGTAGACTCACCGGGGGCGTGACATGGGTTATCTGGGAGAACCTTGCTCCGGTTAGTGCTCTTGCCTCCAGAGGGGACTTCAGCTGGGCTGGGACGAGGTGTAGCTCAGAGACCAGGGAGGTGTCCATGAAATTGCCATCCGCTCCCGAGTCAATAAGTGCAGACACGAGGTGGGAATGAGCTCCTGTAATGAGCGTGGCAGGGACAAGGGTACGGGTGGTAGCAGAGGGATGAAGAGGAGTGACGCTCATCAGTAATCCCCCTTCTACGGGTGAGCGTTGCCTTTTACCGGGCATTGGGCGGAGTAATGACCCGGTTTACCACAATACATGCACGAATTGGTGTCCCTTCTTCTCTGTCTCTCGGCTGGGGACAGATGGGTACGGTCCACTTGCATGGGCTCTGGTAGGCTGGGGTAAGCTGGCGCAGGCAGGAACGGGAGAGGGGCCTCCGAGGCGGGTGACCTCGGAGGAGGGCGGAACTCTCGCTCCCCGGCGCGCTGCTTCAGGCGTTTGTCCACTCGGATGGCAAGCTCAACGAGGTCATCAAAGGTGGAAGGCAGCTCACGGGTGGCGACCTCATCCTTGATGGCCTCAGAGAGTCCATAGAGGAAGGCATCATACTGGGCATCTGAATTCCATCCACTGGTGGCGGCGAGGGTGCGGAAGTCTATTGCATAGTCAGAAGCAGACCTCTTGCCTTGACGGATCTGCAACATCACTCGGGCGGCCTCTCTCCCGTGCACCGAGCGATCAAAGACCTTCTTCATCTCATCTACGAATGCCTGATAGCTGAGACAGGCTGGGGAGTTGGAGTCCCAAACCGCAGTTCCCCACTCTCTTGCACGGCCCGCCAAGAGGGTAATGACGTAAGCAACCCGGGACTGATCAGACGGAAAGGTGGCGGGCTGCAGCTGGAACACCAGCGAACATTGTGAAAGGAACGATCTGCAGGTTCCAGGTTCCCCGGCATAAAGTGCAGGAGCTGGCAGACGGGGCTCTCGGAACAGGTTACCAGGTGGAACGGGGGGGTCGGGCGGTGTCGCCAGTTGAGGCTGGGGTGGCCGCACCAGGGCCAGTTGGACCTGCTGCAGCTGGGCCGCCAAGTCTGTGATGCTGGTTGCGATGGCCCCCAGAGAATCTTCAACTGTCTGAAGCTGGGCTTGAGTCGACCGAGAAGCGCTCCTTGCCTCTCCAGCACAGCTTTCACCAGATCCAGATCTGCTGATTCCATCTTGGTCAGATCGTACTGTCACGACACAGAACGGGAATCAAAAGCAGATCAAAAAGGGTTTATTTCCATACAGTCCAGCGGGCAAATCAGACTCCAGGTACAGGCAGGGTTCGTAAACGGGCAGGCAGGCAGACAGATACTGACGAATAGCTACAGGCAAGAGATCCAAAAACTGATAGGCAGAAGGCTTAGTCCAAACAGGCAGGGTTCAAAACCGGGAAGAACAGAAACTATAGTCTCTCTTTAAAGAGCTTCACGCTAGTCGCACTCACGTGGCAGTCGGGCAGCAAACAGTACCTAACGTGACGATCTGACAAAGTGAGCAGAAAGGGCAGCGTTTAAATACTCCACCAATCAATGCAAAATGAGGGACAGGTGGACAGAGAAAATGGAGGGCACAAACAAAAGGCAGGAAGTCGCCCAAATAAGGACATGGGTGTCACCCCGGACACATGACCAACACATGGCTCCAAACATAAACAAAGTCCCGAACTATCACACTCCAACAGGTAGGGGGGGACAAAAATAATAGTCCATGCGAGGATCCTGACAGCTTCGGCCTCCTAATTGATCATTGTAGTATAATTGAATGCCCTCTTTCATATTATATGATACTTCCACCACTGGGACGTGGCAACAACTCTCCAAATCCATATGGGGGGGGGGGGGGATGCTTTTGGACAGTAGGGGTGTACACTAGACATAAATAGGAAGCAAACTCAGGAGAAGGAATGACCTCTCACAAATATTTATTGAATAAATTGTTTCAAATAACCCTGCCTCGTTAAATCAATGAACTTGGTGTTTTGCTTTCAAAAATAGGTTATAGAAGAAGTCTAAACTGCAGAAAATAAAAACATCCAAGCTGCCTTTTAAGGATACCTCGGAATATCTGTCTATTTTTTAACCGTCGGACCCCAGTTTACGACAAAAACAACACAATTTACGGCAGCTCCTTTGCCGCGTGGTTTTTAGAGCCATGTAAGGATTAGAGGGGGCGGTCGATAGCAACCACCATAGCAACCATGACGGTCAAGTGACTGGATGCAGCCCCATTGAAAAAAATAGAATACCACCCAACACACTCAGGAGATTAATGATATTTAAATTATTATGACCATGAAGTCTTTATTTGCATGGGTTTACATTTCGTTCTGTGTAGCATGGAAAAATCTGAGAAACACTCCCATTCAGAATGCATTGGTTTACATTTCGTTCTTTGGAAAACGGTTCTTTAGTAATAATATTTGAGGGAATTTTGTTGTTGTTTTAGCAGCGAAATGCACCGTGTGCGTGTGTGTGTGTGTGTGTCTGTGTGTGTCTGTGTGTGTGTGTGTCTGTCTGTGTCTGTGTGTGTCTGTGCGTGCGTGTGCGTGTGTGTGTGTGCGTGCGTGTGTGTATAACACGCTATTTTATGTTGAAATGCGACGTAATCCAGTGTTCACGAAACGTACACTGTCAACGTATGCTTTTGGCGACTGGGTTGGCTCTCAAATATACGTGTTTCTAACAAGATGATATCATTAAAAGTTACATAAAGTAACAGTTTAATAACACAAACGCAGGAAGCACGTGAGCTGCTAGTTTGGCGAAAGCAGCGTCCCTATTCCTAACAACCTGACGTCGTTGAAACATGCGAGCGAGCCGATCAAATCCTAATAACTATAAAACTAAAGATCACACACAATCACTGACTGAAGATTATGCAAGTAAAAAGTATATTTCTCGCTAGAAATGTCATTAGAAACGCGTTTAATGGTGTATCTCTCCTAAAATATTGCATTTCCCATTCAGATAATAAAGCTTAATATAAGCTACGCCGTGTTCCGGAGCCGCGGGGGATTCTGGGAATTGGGGTTGTCAGTTGACAAATGGGGCTTTTGTTAACTTGTTTTGTTGTTAGGATTAAGTGGGGTTAATGCGTTCGGGATGTTATGTGGTTGTGTGTTGTTCTATTAACATTGTTCGTGTGTTCATTGTTGTCGACACCGTCACCATCGTTTCGTGCAGCTGTTCCGTGTTGAAGTCTCGTTCAATAAAAACCAACTCTCGTTGTCGAGCGTTCAATATAAACCAACTCTCGTTGTCGAGCGTGCCCCCCCCTACAAACGTGTCTCCCCCCCCCCCCCCCCCCCCCTCAACAAACGTGTCGTCGTCCCCCCCCCCCCCCCCCCCCCCCTCCCCGGTCAACAACAGTCTACCTCCCCCCCCCCCCCCCAAACAATCGTGTCCACAATTTGCCGCGAAAGCCGTGAAACCCAAACCCCGAAACCCGCCTCCACAGCGGCACGCGTGGATACTGTAGGTATAACACGCTATTTTTTACGTTGAAATGCTACGTATCCAGTGTTCATGGAAACGTACACCGTCAACGTATTTTCTTGGCGACTGGGTTGAAATTTTACACACATGTTGGTGCCAACCTTAATGTCGTCCGTTAAAAAATTCGGATAATTCCGCCATTAGGGGGCGCAATAAACGAGGGAATTGTATATCTTCTACAGAATTTCGCCGCGAAAACGCTACACTGACTTCTCGCTACTCCTACCACAGTCAAATCCTTTGTATCCACAGGTTCAGGGTAGCGTTTTAAACACATGCTTCGCGTTGTGCCGGCTAAACGCACATTTCTTGTCGCGTTGTGCCGGCGAAATGCACACTTCTTGGACCCCTGCATAACTGCTTGCAGTTCTAGTTATGATTATTATTTATTGGGTTTCATTCAGTTGTAAATGCAACGCCTCAGCGGTTCCGGGGGGGGGGGGGGGATTGAACTATAATGGGGACGTTTGGCGTGCTCACACTAGCCCAACGATCTAGACTTTAGGGTCGCACAGGTGTCAAACGGACTTGGGCACGGTACGGTTGGCCTAGTGTGTGTGCGCCCTGAAACCCGTGTTATGGTTATATTATAACTCATGTCTCATGGTTAAATTAAACTAATATCTATCGTGGTTACATTAAACTAACATGTATCATGGTTACATAGACTAACATGTATCATGGTTATGCTGAATGATAGTGACTGATGTCCTGACATGTTACTGTATTGTTTATCTCTATACAGAATTGATTGATCAACTTCTGGAGGTAAGTGTTATTACTGGTTTGATACAGAACACAATAATATGTGTGACCCTAGCTGGCAGTGGTGGAGTTATTAGATGATGACCTTGTAATGAACCCAATGTTGATATTTTATTCACATTTTTATTGTATTGTAAAAGGAAATAAAGGAACAGGAGAGGAAGATAACTGGTAAGTTCATATTCCACATGCTTCACTTTGTAAATGTGTAACCGATCATTAATCAATATCCAGCGATTTGCAAGGGTTACTGACTCACAACAAGTCAAATGATATCGCTGTGATTCAAAACATTTCATCTAATTGTACCAGAGAGTCAGAGCCTACCTAGCAGAGGGACCAGAGTGGCAGACCTACTGAACAACATCATCTAGATATTAGATTATAGAATGGAGCTATCCATGTATATAAGACACTACTCTCATAGCTCGGGCGATGTGGCCAGCATAACGTCAGCTCAGTGGCGTTTATAACGTAGCTCACTGGGTCGTCATGAAAACTCAGAGCAGGGACAAAGGGTAGAAATGGTGCTTTCACTCCTTTAGTTCGTAGACTCGGTCCGATTCAGGGTGAAGGTAAGGCTTTGTTACATTTTCATTTGGTTCGGTCAGCGTTCACACTGGACTCTGATAGGCCGACCGTATTGTAAACCAACGCCTCGCGGTCGGGCGGGTCGCTCGTCTGTTGGACAGAACCTCAGAGGGAAACTCCCAACGCCACCTAGTTGAGGACAACATCAATGTGGAGCAACTTGGTGTAGTCTTGGGTTTTTTCTTCTGATTTGGTCTAAAATGAATCTGGATTACTCTGTGTCAATTTGGAGGAACTTCCACCATTCTTTAACTGAATAATGGAAAAACAAGCAATTGGTGACTCACACTTTCACCACAAAGTCCCTTTATATAATCTTGAGACCAGCAGGGCTAAAGGCATCGGCCTTATAGGCGGTCGCCTGGGCATCCCAGCCCTCAAAGGAAGAAATAAAATACTATTAATAATACAATTCATCGGGCGTCCTTCCCCATGTTCTGCCGTGAGGTAACAAATTAACAAATAAAGAAAGTAAAAAAAGTAATACACTTTGCTGCCCTCGAAGGTTTCCATCTTGTAGCCTACTTTGTTCACTGAAAGTGGGGGGATGGGTTACTGTTTGATGCTGAAAATCACCAGGACAGCGTCTGGACACCAAGAGTACAGAACTCTCTCAGAGCTGCTCTGAGATCTGCTCTGACTGTAAAAATGTACTTTTCAACGTTGTTGGACATTTTGTTACATCTATTATTTTGTTGATGAGTGCTGCTACCCTGGGCCCAGCACCCAAAGTTGAACATATTTTAACTTTATTGGAGGGTGAAAAAGGCAGAAAGTTAGAGGCAGGCTTCAGGCACACAATTTAGAAGATGGAGAAAACAGGAGGAGGAAAGGAAAGCCTTCATGTGTGGTGGCTAGCTAGCTACTCTGCAGCAGCAGCTAAAGGTTTTGTTTGTGATGTTAGGCTAACTTTATCTACTCTATAACCGTCCAGGTGGAGCTGCTGGAGAAGGGACAGCTCGTTACACATCCACATCTCTCAACTCTGATTCCTCAGCCACATCTGACCCCTTTCTGTGGGTACGTTCAACCCATTATTTGTGGTCTCTGTGTCATTAATAATAAACTGCTATTTCATCTTTATTATTATTGTTATTATTATTGTTGAATGTTAGTTGTATCTTGTTACTAATTAATTGTTGGTCTTAGTCAAATTCTATGAAGTGTATTTGTACAGTGCCACCTTATATGTAGTAGAATGACAGAGAACTTGATGCAGTGGTGTAACAGTATGGATGAACTGTATGTTTGAACACAGCCTGCAGGTCTAGAGACATCCATCCCTCCAGCTCCCTCCAGTGAAACACAGCCTGCAGGTCTAGAGACATCCATCCCTCCAGCTCCCTCCAGTGAAACACAGCCTGCAGGTCTAGAGACATCCATCCCTCCAGCTCCCTCCAGTGAAACACAGCCTGCAGGTCTAGAGACATCCATCCCTCCAGCTCCCTCCAGTGAAACACAGCCTGCTGAAGGTGAGTTGTGTTAATTATGTTAAAGCTTCAGTTGTATAACTAATGACAATATGAACTAATCCAGATTCTATTAAATATCACGTTCAATTCACCCCGTACCTCTGAAATGTTTTGTCCACAAATAGATACGAGGGAATCTATAAGACTATATTAGAGTGCAACTTAATCCAATCGAAAAATAATTTAAACCAAGAAGACCTTTGGACCTTATTTCACTTTTTGAAATTGAACACTACTGGTCAACCGTTATCTATAATCATGCTCATTGTGTGTGTCTTGTTTTTTGTGTGTGGTTGTGTGGGTTGGTTGTGTTACTGGTTTTGGGGGGTGGTTGTGTGTTTCTGGTAGAGTCTCTACTTGTGTTGGGTGTTTGTGTTTCTGGGTGAGCCCCTGGTTGTGTGGAGTGGTACTGTATCTCTGGTTGTGTGTGTCTGGCTTTGTGTGAGTTTTTGTCTGTGTGTGTGTGTGTGTGTTTCTGGTGGGGTGTGTCTGGCTGCGTGTGTCTGTTTGTGTGTGTGTCTGGCTATGTGTATGTCTGGGCTGTGTGTTTGTCTGGTTGTGTGTGTGTGTGTGTGTGTGTGTGTGTGTGTGTGTGTGTGTGTGTGTGTGTGTGTGTGTGTGTGTGTGTGTGTGTGTGTGTGTGTGTGTGTGTGTGTGTGTGTGTGTGTGTGTGTGTGTCTGGTTGTGTCCTCATCTCCACCTGAGAGTACCCAGCTGCAGAGCTGCTCCACTGGGCTTCAGTCTTCAGTGAGTGTTGCTGCATGTGGAGGCTGGCTGTATGTCCTGACTCTGCTGCCTTCTCTTCCAGAAACTACACCACTAATGTCCAGTGAATCTCAACCAACCGGGGACCAACAAGAACACACTTCAAGAACAAGTACCCCTGATGTAACTATGGATGATCATGATGATGACCAGAGTCTGGATGCCCTCGCCTACCGGTCTGGTACTGGACAGCTAGACATTGAGATGGGTCCAGTCCAAACGCTGCCCAAAGATCGTAACAGGATTCTTTAATATCGCTGTTAGACCCAAGTTTCCCATCGACCGTGATTCACTATTGAAGGGGAATGACATTACAGGATACAAAGTAACGCAGTTCGAGAAATTCTGGATCAACATGAAAGTGAATCTGATGGTTCAAACTCAGAAACTAGGGGAGGAAATACACCAGTCTGATTCCTTCCTGATGCCAGCTTTGAAAGGAGAAGAGGAGTAATGTGTTTAACATCATTATTTGATCAATCCTCACATTATTCTTCTATATGTGGCTCACAGAGCAAAGACAAGCGAGGTGTTAATAAATAGTGTGAGGTGTGCTCTGTGAGGCGTCCTGGGATATGATGGGTAACGTTGGCTTGAGTCCAAGCTCCACCTCTCTTGGGCGACCGCCGAGGAAGATGTACAGGGAATGATGATATTGAGATGGAGATGTTGGGTGAGAGGAGCCACATGTCTTTGAGAGAATTTTTTGAGTGATATTTTTTTTAAATGTTGTCTTTCATTTTTTTACATTATTCTTACCATTTGATTAAAATGTTTTAAAGTTCAAAAGCTTTATTTAAGATTTTATCATGAGAAAGTCACTTGACACTAAAGTCACCCTCACAGTCAACATGTGAGAGTGCACGTCAGTGAGAGACATGAAGTGCATACTTCTTGAGTCACCGAGCGGTTAGGGGACAACTCAGAACTCAATGCATTATGTTTGGACACGAGACGTGCCCTAGTGGCAAATGGCCTCTGAGCGCAGTGTGGGGTTCCTACCACTAGGGGGTGGTAGAATTCCCATGGGCCCCACTCTGCCTTGGGTCCCCCAAGCCTGTCCACCTTACACCCCCAGTCCATCGGCCCTGCGAGCCACCACTCATTTAAAATGCGTTTCGTTTGAGTTTTCCCGTTCAGTGGGTCTCCCCAAAGAGACTATTCTCCCCGATCACATACGGCCACTAGGTGGCTCCTGGTCACGCTGAAAAAACAATGATTCATTAGCGTTGCACATTCAGTCGGATTTCTTTCTTGTAAAATTTTGCAGAACTTTTGATGGAAAGCATGTCAAAAAAATAAACCTTATTTTGCCTTGAATAACTTGCACTGAAAAACAGCTGCACAACTTTGCTGCCATCATAATCAGTCAAACTGTTATAATTAAAAATTGGAAATTTATTCATGATCTTACTTTTATTACATACCTTATTTCATTGACATTGCTATCGTGTCATTCTGTTCAGCTACCATGGTGAGTGTCGACACAAATATATACCGGTTACAGGTTGGTATGATACATAAGCACTAATTAAGTGGTGAATTATTATAAATACTATATGTTAAATCTTAAATCTGTAAATAAAGAGGTTTTACACTGCAGTAAGTGCATGAAACAGTAGATGAAAACGTACTAGTACAGCCCTGCTGAAATGATGGCGCCAAGGCCAGGGGGGACGGGATGTGTCATGGCGGACATTTAACGTAGGGTTTGAATAAGTTCCCGCTCCCCCTGACAAAGAGTATCAATGTAATATTCCATTTGTACTATTAGATTCATACCAGTGTTATTGGTAAACTTGTTTATTCTTATCTTAATGTGGTAATTTACAAGTCTATCCCTTAGCAAACCAACAGGTTAATCTAATACATTAGCAATGCAGTTTATAGTAAACGGTCATGATACTCATGTACAGAAAAGGGTTAATGTCCCTGAGAGTTATTGGTGATACCACTGTTTCACCTTCCGGTCCCCGAGTCGTCCTCCAGAGCGGCTCTGCATGTCTGCTGGTCTGTCTAGCGTCCAGCGCCCGGGCCGTCCCCTGGGGTCTCCTGCTCCTTCCCGGGCCGTCCCCTGGGGTCTCCTGCTCCTTCCCGGGCCGTCCCCTGGGGTCTCCTGCTCCTTCCCGGGCCGTCCCCTGGGGTCTCCTGCTCCTTCCCGGGCCGTCCCCTGGGGTCTCCTGCTCCTTCCCGGGCCGTCCCCTAGGGTCTCCTGCTCCTTCCCGGGCCGTCCCCTGGGGTCTCCTGCTCCTTCCCGGGCCGTCCCCTGGGGTCTCCTGCTCCTTCCCGGGCCGCCCCCTGGGGTCTCCTGCTCCTTCCCTAAGGTTCCCGGCTGGTCTATCCGGCTATCAGCCCACTTGCCCCTGAATCTCTCCTCCAGACCATCTCCACCCGCCCTGCTCGGTTCTCCTGACAGACCTGGTGGGACGTCTGGATCTGGGCCTTAAGGTCCTGGTCTCACTTTGTCTCTCTGTTGTTCAGTGTTCGTTCTCTCCCTGTCCACCAGATGCTCTTTGACTTTTCCAATCCCTTCATTCCCCTTCCCCTGTGCGTTCTTGTCAATCTTCCCGCCTGCACCTCATTCCCTCATCAGTCTCTCCCACTATTTCCAGGTTCACTTCCTTTGTTCCCGTGTCAGTTCGTTGTTTTTGGTCAAGTCCCTTATCCCTCGTGGGTCCTCAATTGTTGTGTTTTTCTGCCTGTTCATGGGACAGAGACATTGGGCCCTATCTTGCATCCGGGTCAAGTGTCGTTGCTAGTTTACAACTGGCGCAGAGCGTTCTTTTCCCACCACCGCCACTCGCCGGTAAATTAGGGATTGATCATGCGCCCCAAGGGCCGGTTCGGCGGAAGGAGGAGGCGTGTTCTGGCGTTTCTGAATACCATTGCGCTACTGACCAGGAAATACCTGGTTTAAAGTCAGTGGCGCGTTGTTCAGATGCTATTTTAAGGGCGCATGCATACATGCGCATGCGATGCATACCGATTGCTTGTGCACCTCGCGCATACACTTTGCTTCTCCCATCTACCTAGCCGCACATTCTTGTTAAATTATTTGGGAAAGAACAGCTGATGCAGCGGTAATAAGTTGTACTTTTAAATCAATGCATCTGCAAACACCGTACAGCAAACACATATTTTCTTGACAGAGACATCGTGTAGGCCTACATGCCCATAACTTTTAGGATTGATGAGTATTTGATCGTGAAAAACATTGTTTTACCGCAAGTGAGTGTTAAAAAGAATGAATGAATGCGGGCGCGCGTGTGTGCTCTGTTTAAACACACGCAAACTAAACACGTAACGCATAATACAATCAATGGCAATGTCTATTACCGCGGGGACACATGCATATTAAGATAGCATACAATACTGATAAGAAACAATGTTTATAATGTATTGCGTATATCATTAAATAGAACCACAGTTACCGCATATCATATGTTATATCATATACGTTTTCTTTGCCGAAATTTATTTGAGGACTCAGTATTTCTGAAGTTGTGGAAGAAAACCCCTTATTCCATGTGTGAATTAGGCCATATTATTTTGCAATAAACTGAGCCATTTGCAGTTTGAAATTCATGTGCATCTGTCTCATCGGAGACTGCAGACGCGCTGTCAAAATATCAACTCGTCCGATTCAAATGCGCTCATGGCTCTTAAAGGGGATGAGAGCTGGCACTCTCATTGGTTTGTTGGACGTTACGCCCAAACCACACCTACGGGTAACTAGGCTGCTTCAGACCAACCCTTTTGACACTTGCGCCGCGACGCAAGCGTCATTTATCCGCCTGTAAAATAGCGATAGCGCCGTAGAGCCGCCCACAAAGCTACTTGCGCTTTGCGCTTCCCACTTGCGTTTCAGACCGTTAAAATAGGGCCCATTGAGTTTCTTTATTAAAGGCCTTTTTTTTGTAAGGTCCTGAGTCGTCTGCATTTGGAACTACCCCTCCTTGTTCCTGCTGCCCCGCAAGCACCCGACCATGACAGTCTCTGTACTGTCTAACCCCTACCTGCTCCTCAATGACCTGTCTCTGTACTGCCTAACCCCTACCTGCTCCTTAATGACCTGTCTCTGTACTGACCTGTCTCTGTACTGTCTAACCCCTACCTGCTCCTTAATGACCTGTCTCTGTACTTTCTAACACCTACCTGCTCCTTAATGAGCCGTCTCTGTACTGTCTAACCCCTACCTGCTCCTTAATGACCTGTCTCTGTACTGTCTAACCCCTACCTGCTCCAGATGTTTTGACATAAGAATGTATGAATGACCTTCTCTTCCTTGCATTATTGTCAGCAATCTTATCAATTTAATTCTATTTTGATCCTGGCCAAAGTTCAATCAATAAAATTCCTCCTCACCTGAACACAGGGCAGGCTCTTAACTTCAGCTCCAAACCCTGACCCCATCCCCAACAATCCCCAGCACTGAAGGAACAGTTGTGCATTACATCGTGCTTCTTTTATGAATGTTATGGCCTCATTTATCTAGTTATGGCTTTATGAATTAGAAATCATCAACTGCAGTTTATGCCCCTACCCTTGAAAGTTCTTACTTTCAAATGGCATTACTATGCAATAATGTCATATATTTCTGTATGGATATATTTACAAATATATATATATAGGGCAAAGTAACTTGCCAAATATACTGTATGGGACGCACTTTTAATATATGACTAATAATCCTGTTGATCCACAAGCAGAACAGTACTGCCCTTATTTAGGCATTGTCATGTAGAATGTACTATGGACACCATATACTCCTTCATGTCCATGCCAAGTACTGTTGAACGCAACGGACACCATATAACTCCTTCATGTCCATGCCAAGTACTGCTGAACTTTGAGCTTTCATTTACCAGTCTCATTTCATACAGTCTTTGAATCCCAGAAAACAAGATCTAATGTGCGATGCCTCAAACTACTTGAAATACATTTTGTTTCCCCGACGTCTTTTCACGTTTTTCAGCCAGATTTCAGTCTCCTAAGGCGACATCATCGATAAGGTCAGTGTTGAGTTATGAATGATTTGTATTTTCAAACTTTAGTTCACTGTTTGAAAAGCAGTAGACTCTAGTCAATCTTATTAGCTCTGCGTGGTTCTCAGTTTAAAACGTCTTTAATTGCCTTTTCTACGGTTTATTGCAGTGGATCTCAACTGGTCCTCAGGGTAGCCTCCGGACCAGTTGAGAACCAGTTGAGGCTAGCCCCTGGACCCTCATGTATCATTAGTCTTGAAGTGACACCCCCCCCCCCCCCCCCAAGGAAAAGGTCAAATGCCAGACACCTGCCACTGGTTGGGTCATAATGTTTTATATTAATTGCGGTACATTATATTAGTCTATTTTATAATAACTATGGCGAATAGTAGACTATAATTTTGTCCAATTGATTGACATGAACGGCCAGGGCCGTAGCACCAAATCCTGGGCCCCTATACTATGGGGACTGATGGACCCCCTGCGCCAGGTTGTTGACGGGGGGGGGGGGGGGGGGGGGGGGGGGGGGGGGAAAGCGATTGTTGACGAGGGGGGGGGGGGGGGGGGGGGGGGGGGGGGGGTAAAACATAAAAAGGTAAAATCAAAAAAAAAAAAAAAATATTTTGGTCATGGGCCCCCCCCTCTGCCTTGGGCCCCCCCACAACTGTCCCCTTTGTCCCCGCAGTCCGACGGCCCTGTGAACGGCCATCAAACCACGCAAAAGTCACAACAAATAAGTGATTATTGATCTGCATATATAAAAAAATACATTGTATATTTTTCGACTATCAGTCAATGACGCGTCTGGGTCGGGATGAAGATTCATATTTGACTTTGCAAAATCAAATCGAGTACAACCCCAGTAAACAGTTACTGAGGCATACTGTCATGTGAACGCGGTGTCGCCCCCACATGGCGGATTGAATGCATTGCAGCAACACCGACTTGGACCAGAAGAACTCAAAGGGCATATCTCTCACTATCATAAAGATATAGGACATGTTGAGGGCAGGAGGGGTCACACACAACCCGCTGCCTCATTTGTGGTCCTGGCACACATGAAGATAAAACAGATGTTTCATGAATGACGCCTTTGTTCATAAACTATAACCCTTAATTGAACGTGTTCTATGATCGCACAACGCTGCAGCCTTGAGAAGTTACTCGTTTTTTGATTTTGATTTGAACCCAAAGTGTCCCTTCCCAGTTCAGCAGTAGTTACTGTGTTACAGACTGCAACTTTAGTGACCAAGTGGCGGTCTGCTCTCCCACCTCTAGAATCAGCGTGCTGACAGCGGGACATGATGTCATACAAGGTTAACAACTCTTTGTTTAACAGCTCTAATGTATTCAAACTTCATATTCTTTTGGTTCAGAGAAAAGTGTTATTACATTTATTAACTGCTGAATATTTTTTTCATCTCTCTCCAGATGTTTCCGAACTTCAAGAAAAGTCTGTTGCTGCAAGGCAATGATGATATGGCAGCCAAAGTATAGCGCGTGTGGCCCATGTATTTAGAATATACAAAGCAGGATAAAACAAAAAAATGTATTTTGCCTTGATTGAATAACAAGACTTGCATTGACACACAGTACAGAAGAAATATCTGCCAAAAATCTGCCAAAAACCATCAGATGGGTGACAGTCATACAAACTGGACCACCATGTTCTTACACATCCTGTCCCTATTATGTTCAGTTTGTAATACTTATGGTGTTGCTAGTACTGCATCACCATCGTGTACCAGTGATGAATACAGAGCGGGACAGGTCTGCTGCCTTGCATGTCCTGGTGGTAAGAGTCCATTAACCCAGCTGTTGTCAAGCTGTTGTCCAAAATACTTCTGTATAATTTCTTCAACCAAATCCGTTGGTAAACAATATACTTTAACGTTCTTTCCAACAGGATATAGGGTTCATAGGGATTGTACAGCGACAGCCAATACATTGTGCTCAAAGTGCCCCGATGGTACTTTCAAAGAAGGCCTTAGCGGACAGAAGCAGTGCTCTAACTGTACAGAGTGTGGCACAGGTACATCTTTAATATTAAATGGAAACGCCCCCCATGCAACCCCCATATGTTGTGCTGATCAGGCCGTTGTGTTGTTCATGTGTATATCAGAAAGGTTGAGTTGTTCATGTTTACGTCAGAAGTTGTGTTGTTCATGTTTATATCAGAAGTTGTGTTGTTCATGTTTATATCAGAAGTTGTGTTGTTGATGTTTATATCAGAAGTTGTGTTGTTGATGTTTATATCAGAAGTTGTGTTCTTCATGTTTATATCAGAGGTTGTGTTGTTCATGTTTACATCAGAAGTTGTGTACTCTCAGGTCCCTTTGTAACTGTTGTGATTGACAGGTCTCGGTCTGAAGGTGAAGAAGTCGTGTTCATCAACATCCGATGTTCTGTGTAAGCCCCTGGATGGATTCTTCTGTATTGACTCTAACGGAGGTGGATGTAGGGCCACTCAGAGACACCGTCTGAGCTGCAGTCCTGGTCATTACATCGGTCGAATAGGTCTGTTTTTTATATATACAGTACGTCAACATAGATTATAGATTATAGATAAATTGTTCAACAAATTGACATCTACTATAATCTATTCAGCCCTTTAAGGGATCATCCAGCTTCCTACAATTTGATGTATTAGTGTCTAAATTACTCCATCATCATCTACAACAGCCGGACAATGACTCAAAAGACAGAAAAGCCTTCTGAATTACCATTCTCTATTTTCTTGTGGATTTGAGCTTGTCGTTTTTTCAAATGTTAACAGATAAAAAACAACAAACCTGTTGTCACAAATGTGCCCACCACATCTGAGAACGGTCGTGTTTTAATAAGACATGATTATTCCTACAGGAACAGCAGACGAAGACAGAGGGTGCCTTCACTGTACTTATGGAACATTCTCAAATGGCACATCGTCATGCCAACCCCACACAACGTAAGTGGAGTTAATTAAACAATCTCTACATACAGTACAATAATGGTATGTTAAGAAATAGGCCTGGGCAATATATCATGTACTGGTGTGGCTTTTATTTGCCTGTTCTTAAAATACATACCATAGTCATAATGTTATGTTTGTTTACTCCTTTATTTAAATATACAAATATCAGAATTAGATATTGTAGTTAATGCTTGACAATATAAATAATTGACTATCAAGTAATTTTCTCCAATAAGACGTCCGGTGAATTCAGTCACAGGGAGATCAAGATCATTAGGAACAGGTAGGGGTCAGGCATTTAGCTCAAGAACCTTCCTGAAGGCCTACAGGAAGGTTGTGGACATTGGGGATCTAACCCAGTACCTTTTAAACCTGGAGTCCAACACCCAGT
This sequence comes from Gadus morhua, assembly GCF_902167405.1. NCBI lineage: Eukaryota > Metazoa > Chordata > Actinopteri > Gadiformes > Gadidae > Gadus > Gadus morhua. Next base: position 224,908 of record NW_021964147.1, on the reverse strand, counting down.
CTACTACTCTTAGAACTAAACGTGGTTTTGTCCTTCTGGTTTCAGATGTGATTCTGTGGGAGGGGTGCAGATACAACCAGGAACTGATTCAACTGATTCTACATGTATTACATATGTGGCCATTGTGTTCATAATAATAGGATGCATATGTTTCATTATATCATTAGTCCTGGGAGGTAAGAGTTACATTAACCTTATATTTATCATGTTACATTAAACTAACATGTATTATGGTTACATTTAACTAACATGTATCATATTACATTAAACTAACATGTATCATGGTTATGCTGAATGATGGTGACCTCTGTCCTGACGTGTTGTTTATCACTTCATAGCATTGTTTTATAGAAGACTGAAAATGGAACAGGAACTGGATAGGGATTTAACTGGTAAGTTCTTATTCTACATGTTTCACTTTGTAAATGAGTAACAGATAACTTATTAATATCCAGTCATTTGCAAGGGTTACTGACTCACACCAAGTCAAATGATATCGCTGTGATTCAAAACATTTAATCTAATGTACCAGAGAGTCAGAACCTACCTAGCAGAGGGACCAGAGTGGCAGACCTACTGAACAACAGCATCTAGATATTATATTATAGAATGGAGCTATCCATGTATATGAGACACTACTCTCATAGCTGGGGCGATGTGGCCAGCATAACGTCAGCTCAGTGGCGTTTATAACGTAGCTCACTGAGTCGTCATGACAACAGAGCAGGGACAAAGGGTAGAAAGACTTCTGTCCTTGTTTGACCACGATAATGTCAGCCGTCTCCCTACACGTATTCAGTCTGTCGAGATGTTCTTCTGTGTAGAGGCTAATTCAGAGTGGAAACCAGGAACTAATTCAACTGATTATACATGATTAAATATATGGAGCAGTTCATAATAATAGGATGGATACGTTTAATAACATCAATCATAGTCTTGGGAGGTAAGGGTTACATTGAACTCTAACATGTATCATGTTACATTCAACTAACATGTATCATGGTTACATTAAACTAACATGTATCATGGTTACATTAAACTAACATGGATCATGTTACATTAAACTAACATGTATCAGGGTTATGCTGAATGATGTGACTGCTGTCCTGACATGTTGATGTGTTATTTCTCTCTACAGAATACAAAAAACAAATAGATGAGATGGTAAGTGTTATTACTTGTTTGATACAGAACACAATAACATGTGTAAACCTAGCTGGCAGTGGTGGAGTTATTAGATGATGACCAGAGGTGGATTAACACCCAGGCTAGCCTCGGCTGAGCCTAGGGGCCTAGGTGTGCAAGGGGCCCTGGATGGGCCAGACTATTTTCAATTTTACTAAAAATAAAAAAAGACTTGACTCCTATTGGCCCATAGCAAGAACCATTAAAAAAGTGAAGCAGCTGATTGGGTAGATGTGTGGGCCATGTCATGTGACCAGGTTCATGAAGTCAGATTGGTTGTAAAGGAATACGTCACGACTGCTGGACAGCAGAGAGGCAGAATGTCTGAAAAGCGAAAAGCAGTGTTTCCATTTATCGATATAGCGCTCAGACTATTTATGACTTTGCCTGTGGCCACTGCCAGCAGGGGGCGCCATAATTGGTGCTCGTGCTGGGCGATATACCGGTTCACACCGCATACCGGTTTGTATTTTCGCTATGATTTGAATTTTTATTGTACCGAGATACCGGTTTATTTGATTACACAACGTTCGGAACGCTGCACCGCGCATTGTTGCGCTTCTAAACACGCATGTTACGAGTACGACTACAACTTTCTTTATAGGACCATGACTGCGAGGCGCGATATTTCAGGCCAACTGGTAAAAGAGTGTGTCAAGGCTTTCAAACATATAAACCATAAAGCCTATGGGCTCCTCGGGACGGACTTGTCAACGCGCTGCGGCATCGCTTACTTGATGTTGTTTTGATTGAAGATAGGCAGGTTGTAGTGGGTGAACGTGAATGAACGTGTGTGTGTGTCTGCGTGTGTTGCGAGCGTATGCGATTTCAAAGTAACAAAAAAAAAAACAGCCGATGCATGCATCCAAAACTGTTCGTTCAAAACCAAATAAACAAATCAAAAACAGAGTCGCTTATTCGCTTCAAATACTTTCTTTTATTTTCAAAACTTGGGAATTAATACGGCGCGATACCGAGCGGTTGAAAACAATGTTGGCGTCTCCTGTGGCCGCCTTGCGAACCTGCGTTATATTAGTTAATATGACTTTGGCAGTAATGTTATTAACCATAGCCACAGCCATTCACGCAAAGTGTAAACCCGAGCAGCATAAAAAATATATATATTAGTAGTTTAGATGAGTCGACTAATCCAAGAATAAGTCGAAAGATGAGTAGTTAGAAAATGTGTTGTTTATGGCAGCACTAGTGAACATCTGATAATGCATGAAAAAAAAATACTGTCATATACCGTGAAACCGTAGGAATTGAGAAAAATACTGTGATATCAATTTTTGGTCATACACCCCAGCACTAATTGGCACTAGTAAAAGATAGACTGAAATCCACCATGGGTCAAAAGAGACTGAATCACTTGTCTCTGAAAGACAAGGATTCCGGGCAAATTGGATTGTACCAGCCTCATTAAGGAGTTCTCTGTCGGTCGGTCGGTCCCCAGAAATACATGGTTGCAGCAGCTATGGGGAACTCACCCTTGTTTCTGTATCATTGCTGTTTTAGTGAAGGCCGTCTCAATGTGTGTGTATGCAACTGTTCCCAGAGTGTGTGCGTGAGGGCGATGTACACATGGCACCGAATTGAGTTTTTTCTGCGTGATCAGTAAGGGGGCCTCACACAAATAGTAGCCTAGTAGGGGCCAATGACCACCTTAATCCACCACTGATGATGACCTTGTAATGAAATCAATGTTCATATTGGATTTACATTTTTATTTTATTGAAAAAGGAAACACTGGACCAGGTGAATGCGTGTCACGGTAAGTTCTTATTCCACATTTTTCAATGCGTTAATAAGTAACAGATAACTTATTAATATCCAGTGATATTCAAGGGTTACTGACTCAAACACAGTCAAATGTTATCGCTGTGATTCAAAACATTGCAATTGTACCAGAGAGTCAGAGCCTACCTAGCAGAGGGACCAGAGTGGCAGACCTACTGAACAACATCCTCTAGATATTCGATTATAGAATGGAGCTATCCATGTATATAAGACACTACTTTCATAGCTGGGGCGATGTGGCCAGCATAACGTCAGCTCAGTGGCGTTTATAACGTAGCTCACTGAGTCGTCATGACAACACAGAGCAGGGACAAAGGGTAGAAAGACTTCTGTTCTTGTTTGACCACGATAATGGCAGCCGTCTCCCTACACGTATTCAGTCTGTCAAGATGTTCTTCTGTGTAGAGGCTAATCCAGAGTGGAAACCAGGAACTGGGTCCACTGATTATACATGATTAATAAGCATTACATTAAGCTTATTCAACTCATTCAACTAACATGTATCATGGTTACATTAAACTAACATGTATCATGGTTATAACCATGATGTTAGTTTAATCTATAGATTTAAATAACATGCATCATGGTTATAACCATGTTGTTAGTTTAATCTATAGATTTTAATAACATGTATCATGGTTATAACCATGATGTTAATATAATCTATAGATTTAAATAACATGTATCATGGTTATAACCATGATGTTAGTTTAATCTATAGATTTTAATAACATGTATCATGGTTATAACCATGATGTTAGTTTAATCTATAGATTTTTAATAACATGTATCATGGTTATAACCATGATGTTAGTTTAATCTATAGATTTAAATAACATGTATCATGGTTATAACCATGATGTTAGTTTAATCTATAGATTTTAATAACATGTAGCATGGTTATAACCTGACCCTAAACAGACGGGAATGGAGATCCTTTGTTGCTGCCCTCCATGCCAGTAGGCATAAAGGGCAGTAAGTAAGTACCATGGTGACATTAGACTAACTAATGATAGTGACATGCTGTCCTGACATGTTACTGTATTGTTTATCTCTATATAGACTTGTGGGAACGACTTAAGGAGGTAAGTGTTATTACTGGTTTGATACAGAACACAATAATATCTGTGACCCTAGCTGGCAGTGGTGGAGTTATTAGATGATGACCTTGTAATGAACCCAATGTTGATATTTTATTCACATTATTATTTTACAGAAAAAGAAAACACCGAAACAGGAGAGGAAGTTTGGTGGTAAGTTCTTATTCCACATGTTTCACTTTCTAAACGAGTAACAGATAACTTAGATAAAATATATTGAGCAGTTCGTAATAATAGGATCCATACCTTTCATAATATCAATCATAGTCCTGGGAGGTAAGGGTTAGATTTAACTCTGACATGTATCATGGTTACTTTAAACTCTATCATGTATCATGATAACATTAAACTACTGACATGCATTGTGTTTAGATTGAACTAACATGTATCATGGTTATATTAAACTAACATGTGTCAAGGTTAACATGCAATGCATCATGGTTATGCTGAATGATATTGATATTAAATTGATCAAGTATCATGTTACATTAAACTCTCAACATGTATCATGGTTACATTAAACTAAAATGTATCATGGTTACATTTAACTAACATGTATCATGGTTACATTAAACTAACTAATGATAGTGACTGCTGTCCTGACATGTTACTATATTGTTTATCTCTATACAGCATTGATTCGTCGATATTGGGAGGTAAGTGTTATTACTGGTTTGATACAGAACACAATAGTATGTGTGAAGGTTCAAGGAGTTGAATTGTCATTGTAGTACACAACGAAATACAGGTATGCAGTCTCTAGCAGCAGTTTAAGTTCACACACACACACACACACACACACACACACACACACACACACACACACACACACACACACACACACACACACACACACACACACACACACACACACACACACACACACACACACACACACACACATCACCCTGTCCATATTGTGCCCATCAAGTCCAGTCTGTTGTGTGTGTGTGGGGGGGCGGGGGGGGGGGGGGTTGTGGGGGTTGGAAGCTACTGCTCCTGGAGGAGAGTTGTCCTTTGTGCTTTGTTAGGGGGTTGGGGGGGTGATGGAGGCTACAGCTCTTGGGGAAAAGCTGTTCCTCAGTCTTGTGGTGCTGGCCAAGTCCCTCCTGCTCTCCGCTGTGCAGCCTGCATACCACACACTGCAGCCCTGGCAGAGGATGCTCTCAATTGTGATCCTATAAAAGTGAATGAGCAGGTGTGAAGATAAACCAGCCTGTTTGAGCTTCAGTAGACAGAAGAGCCTCTTCTGGGCCCTCTTTACAAGGTTGGAGATGTTAGTAGCCCATGTTAGGTCCTTGGTGTTGTACCCTCCCCACTCGCAGACCTGCGCCTGGGGTCCTTGTTTTCAAAGTGACCCTCAATGCGCTGTCTGTACTTGCCTTTGACCTCTTTAAAGGGGACCTATCATACCACCAGGTGTGAGTGTGATTAACCATCACAAGCCGTTTTCAAAATGTGCAGCATTGTGACATCACACGTGGGCGTGTCCACCTAGATGTGTGACGGACAGATGAGCAACGTTTGCTTCAGTCCACTGGGTAGGCTGGTAGACTGATCTATCCAGCCCACATCTAGGTGGACACGCCCGCCTGTGATGTCCCAATGCTGCTTATTTTCAAACCTGCTTGTAACGGCTAATCCCACTCACACCTGGTGGTGTGATATGTCCCCTTTAAGGCCCTTTTTTAGGTCTCGTCGGGCAGTTCTATAGGCCAGCCTGTCCCCCGACCTGAAGGCAGTATCTCTCGCCCTGAGCAGCGACCTCACATTACCGTCCAACCAGGGTTTCTGATTAGGGAACACCTTGATGGTTCTGGTGCGCAGTACTGTCTCGGTGCAAAACTGAATGTAGTCCAGGACGTTAGAGGTGTACTCCTCACAGTTGGCTCCCTGCGAAAATACCTCCCATACTGAGCTCTAAAAACAGACCTGTAGTGCTGTAACAGCTTCCTCACTCCATACCTGCACTGTCTTCACAGCTGGTTTGGTTCTACAGCAACTGGTTTATAAGATGGAATCAGTGCCAAGGAGATATGATTTGATAATCCGAGGTGATGGGATGGTGCAGCTTTATATGCCCTGTGTATATTTGTATATACTTGGTCCGGAGAGTTTTTATCTCTTGTTGGAAAGCATACATTTTTGTGGAGTTATTAGAAGATGACCTTTAATGAACCCAATGTTGATATTTTATTTACATTTTTATCTTATAGAAAAAGGAATCACTGGAACTGGATTGGGAGTTAACTGGTAAGTTCTTATTCAACATGTTTCACTGTATTCATGAGTAACAGATTACTTATGAATATCCAGTGATTTGCAAGGGTTACTGACTCAGACCAAGCCAAATGATATCGCTGTGATTCAAAACATTTCATCTAATTGTACCAGAGAGTCAGAGCCTACCTAGCAGAGGCACCAGAGTGGCAGACCCACTGAACAACATCATCTAGATATTCGATTATAGAATGGAGCTATCCATGTATACAAGACAATACTCTCATAGCTGGGGCGACGTGGCCAGCATAACGTCAGTTCAGTGGCGTTTATAACGTCATGACAACACAGAGCAGGGACGTAGGGTAGAAAGACTTCTGTCCTTGTTTGACGACCACAACTCGTCTAACCATGATACATGTATAAAATAACATGTATCATGGTTAGATTTAACTAACATGTGTTATGGTTAGGTTAAACTAACATGCATCATGATTATATTAAGCTAACATGAATCATGTAACATTAAATTCTTAACATGTATCAGGGTTATGCTGAATGATGTGACTGCTGTCCTGACATGTTGATGTGTTGTTGTGTTGTTTCTCTCTATAGATTTTGAAAAACTAATACCTAATATGGTAAGTGTTATTCCTGGTTTGATACAGAACACAATAACATGTGTGAACCTAGCTGGCAGTGGTGGAGTTATTAGATGATGACCAGAGGTGGATTAACACCCAGGCTAGCCTCGGCTGAGCCTAGGGGCCCAGGTGTGCAAGGGGCCCTGGATTGGACAGACTATTTTCAATTTTACTTAAAATAAAAAAAGACTTGACTCCTATTTACGGAAGAGGATTAGGGCCACACATGTAAAAAAAAATTAAGTTCTGACTTTATTCTCAGAATTCTGAGAATAAAGTCAGAACTCTGACTTTAATCTCAGAATTCTGAGAATAAAGTCAGAATTCTGACATTAATCTCAGAATTCTGACATTAATCTCAGAATTCTGAGATAAAAAGTCAGAATTCTGACTTTAATCTCAGAATTCTGACTTTTTTCTCAGAATTCTGAGATTAAAGTCAGAATTCTGACTTTAATCTCAGAATTCTGACTTTTTTCTCAGAATTCTGAGATTAAAGTCAGAATTCTGACATTAATCTCAGAATTCTGAGAAAAAAGTCAGAATTCTGACTTTAAAGTCAGAACTACGGGTATCTGTAAGGACCAACCTCCGTGGGAGAGACACTTTGCTTTATGCAGTAGGAGGAAACCTATGGAAAGCCAAGAAGGCCACAATCCGGCCCTAGAATGGCGCGGTAAAAGTGCACGTCCCATAGCCAACTCACCAAGCTCACCAAGTCCAGTATTCAGAATTCAAAGCATTTATTCACAAATACGTTCTATTTTTTTGACAAGCGGAGCCGACAGTCCTGTGCATGTATGCAAATTAGCCATGTGCGCGAAACAGAAGATAGACGCAATGTATAGAACTGATTGTTGTGCATTGTTGTGGATATGTAGGCTGGTTAGTTGTGGTTGTTTGTGGTTTTAGTGAAACAGCTTTGCCTTGGAGTTGGAGAAGTTGGAGTGATTGTGTGAATGTGCGAGAGAGAGCGCACCTGCCGTGGTGATGTTGGGCTTATTGTGGGCTTATATGTGGTATCTGTCTGATCGTATTAGCTGTAGATGGATGGTTAAATAATGTCACAAGAACGATCATACTGCAGGCTCTCATTTGCAAATGCACTGATTGTGTGCCCGTCTCCGATATGCTATATACCTGGCATTTATTCAGTTCATGTTCTTCTGAGTGCGCAAGAACGGTGCCAATTATTGTCGTGTTTGCATTGTAATGCACAACTTTGCCCCTCCCTGTTATAAAATAACGTGCATCCCAACAACTTTAGCCAATGCAGGCTCCTATTGCTTTACCAGTGTGTTTAACGTGTGTGCGTGTGTGCGTGTGTTGTCATGTAGGCTATAGATATAGATTGATTGTCTTGGCTTGCTTGCATCCATGAAATATTGTAATGTTATGGCCGAGCTGGCTACGGCATATCGAGAACAATCTGGGGATGAGGGCATCCCCGAATATTGACGGGTATTTCGCACACTGCCATCTCAATATATAGCCTAACATATACAAATATATCACTGTACTAGACACAAATGTAATTTCCACTAGCTAGTGGTGGTCATTACATTGTAGTGAAACTAGTAAAGACAACACAGCTTTATGTTACGGCGAAACATGGAGGCACTGCAGCTCTAGTCTCGACAATGCGTTACTTTAGTCTGGTATTTCTCTTCACTGATTGGTTAGACAGCCTTCAAACTTAGTGGTCAAGCAAAGAAGAGGGAGGGCTCGTTCAGCATACCTAATATCCGGAGTGATTAACTAATAGCCGGAGTGAATAACTAATAGCTGGAGTGAATGACTAATAGCCGCGGCTATTAGTCATTCAAAACCGTATTCCGTAACCGAATTCTTGCCAAACCGCACGGAATCCGTGCGGTTTTGCACTTTTACCGCGCCATTCATAGGCTTTCGTTAGGCTTTCCATAGGTTTCCTCCTACTGCATAAAGCAAAGTGTCTCTCCCACGGAGGTTGGTCCTTACAGATACCCGTAGTTCTGACTTTAAAGTCAGAATTCTGACTTTTTTCTCAGAATTCTGAGATTAAAGTCAGAATTCTGAGATTAATGTCAGAATTCTGACTTTAATCTCAGAATTCTGAGAAAAAAGTCAGAATTCTGAGATTAAAGTCAGAATTCTGACTTTTTTCTCAGAATTCTGAGATTAATGTCAGAATTCTGACTTTTTATCTCAGAATTCTGAGATTAATGTCAGAATTCTGACTTTATTCTCAGAATTCTGAGATTAAAGTCAGAATTCTGACTTTTTTCTCAGAATTCTGAGAATAAAGTCAGAACTTAATTTTTTTTTACATGTGTGGCCCTAATCCTCTTCCGTACCTATTGGCCCATAGCAAGAAAAATTAAAAAGTGAAGCAGCTGATTGGGTAGATGTGTGGGCCATGTCATGTGACCAGGTTCATAAAGTCAGTTTGGTTGTAAAGGAATACGTCATGTCTGCTGGACAGCAAAGAGGCAGAATGTCTGAAAAGCGAAAAGCACAAGTGTTTCCATTTGTCGATATAGCACTCTGACTATTTATGACTTTGCCTGTGACCAATGCCAGCAGGGGGCGCTCTTTTTCAAAATTGGTGCTAGTTACAGAAAGACTGAGATCCACAATGGGCCAAAACAGACTGAATCACCCGACTCTGATCTGTCCATTAACAGCGATATTCTGCGTAAATTGGATTTTACCAGCCTCATTAAGGAGTTCTCTGTCGGTCGGTCGGTCCCCAGAAATACGTGGTCACAGCAGCTATGGGGAACTCACACTTGTTTCTGTATCATTGCTGTTTTAGTGATGGCCGTCTCAATGTGTGTGTGTGTGTGTGTGTGTGTGTGTGTGTGTGTGTGTGTGTGTGTGTGTGTGTGTGTGTGTGTGTGTGTGTGTGTGTGTGTGTGTGTGTGTGTGTGTGTGCGCCAGTGCTCCCCGAGTGTGCGTGAGGGCCATGTAATATTCCTTTGTTCACACATGGCACTAGATTTAGATTTTTTCTGCCCGATTAGTAAGGGGGCCTCACAGAGAAGTAGCCTAGGGGCCAATCACCACCTTAATCCACCACTGATGATGACATGTAATGAACCCAATGTTCATATTTGATTCAAATTTTTATTTTATTAAAAAAGGAAACACCGGACCAGGCGGAGGCGTGTAACAGTAAGTTCTTATTCCACATGTTTCACTGTGTTAATAAGTAACGGATAACTTATTAATATCTAGTAATTTTCAAGGGGTTACTGACTCACACCCAGTCAAATGATATCGCTGTGATTCAAAACATTTCATCTAATTGTACCAGAGAGTCAGAGCCTACCTAGCAGAGGGACCAGAGTGGCAGACCTACTGAACAACATCATCTAGATATTAGATTATAGAATGGAGCGATCCATGTATATAAGACACTACTCTCATAGCTGGGGCGATGTGGCCAGCATAACGTCAGCTCAGTGGCGTTTATAACGTAGCTCACTGAGTCGTCATGACAACACAGAGCAGGGACAAAGGGTAGAAAGACTTCTGTCCTTGTTTGACGATGATAATGGCAGCCGTCTCCTTACACGTACTCAGTCTGTCAAGATGTTCTTCTGTGTAGAGGCTAATCCAGAGTGGAAACCAGGAACTGGTTCAACTGATTCTACATGATTAGAGTATATGGAGCAGTTCATAATAATAGGATGGATACGTTTCATAATGTCAAACATAGTCCTGGGAGGTAAGCATTACATTAAGCTTATTCAACTCATTCAACTAACATGTATCATGGTTACATTAAACTAACATCTATCATGGTTATAACCATGATATTAGTTTAATCTATAGATTTAAATAACATGTATCATGGTTATAACCATGATGTTAGTTTAATCTATAGATTTTAATAACATGTATCATGGTTATAACCATGATGTTAGTTTAATCTATAGATTTTAATAACATGTATCATGGTTATAACCATGATGTTAGTTTAATCTATAGATTTTAATAACATGTATCATGGTTATAACCTGACCCTAAACAGACGGGAATGGAGATCCTTTGTTGCTGCCCTACATGCCAGTAGGCATAAAGGGCAGTAAGTAAGTACCATGGTGACATTAGACTAACTAATGATAGTGACTGCTGTCCTGACATGTTACTGTATTGTTTATCTCTATTTAGCATTGAGGGAACGAATTGAAGAGGTAAGTGTTATTACTGGTTTGATACTGAACACAATAACATCTGTGACCCTAGCTGGCAGTGGTGGAGTTATTAGACGATGTTCCTGTAATGAACCCAATGTTGATATTTTATTTACATTTTTATTTTATAGAAAAAGAAAACACCGAAAAAAAAGAGGAAGTTTGATGGTAAGTTTTTATTCCACATGTTTCACTTTCGAAATGATAGCAGATAACCTAGATAGAATATATTGAGCAGTTCGTAATAATAGGATCCATACCTTTCATAAAATCAATCATAGTCCTGGGAGGTAAGGGTTAGATTAAACTCTGACATGTAGCATCATGGTTACTTTAAACTCTATCATGTATCATGATAACATTAAACTACTGACATGTGATTAGATTGAACTAACATGTATCGAGGTTAACATGCAAAAGGGTTATGCTGAATGAAATTGACTGCTCTCCTGACATCTTACTGTATTGTTTATCTCTATATAGAATTGGTTGATCGATATAATAAGGTAAGTGTTATTACTGTTTTGATACAGAACACAATGATATGTGTGAAGGTTCAAGGAGTTTTATTGTCATTGCAGTACACAACAAAATACACACACACACACATCACCCTGTCCATATTCTGCCCATCAAGTCCAGTCTGTTGTGTGTGTGGAGGGGCGGGGCGGGGGGGTTGTGGGGGTTGGAAGCTACTGCTCCTGGAGGAGAGTTGTCCTTAGTGCTTTGTTAGGGGGTTGGGGGGTGATGGAGGCTACAGCTCTTTGGGAAAAGCTGTTCCTCAGTCTTGTGGTGCGGGCCCGCAGTGTGCGGTACCTCTTCCCTGATGGGAGGGGGACAAACAAGGTGTGTCCAGGGTGAGTTTTACCTGTGCTGATTGACCTTGCCTTCCTCTTCAGGCGGTCAGCACACACAGAGTCCAGGTCTGGGAGCTTAGCTCCTATGATCTTTATTGCTGACCTAACCACCCTGGCCAAGTCCCTCCTGCTCTCCGCTGTGCAGCCTGCATACCACACACTGCAGCCCTGGCAGAGGATGCTCTCAATTGTGCTCCTATAAAAGTGAATGAGCAGGTGTGTGGATAAACCAGCCTGTTTGAGATTCAGTAGAATGAAGAGCCTCTTCTGGGCCCTCTTTACAAGGTCGGAGATGTTAGTAGCCCATGTTAGGTCCTTGGTGTTGTACGTTCCCAGGAATTTAACAGAGTCCACCCTCTCCACTTCTTCCCCGTTGATGGTAAGTGGGGTCTGCGTGGTCCTCTTGGACCTCCTAAAGTCCACGAGGATCTCATTTGTTTTGGTGGTGTTTAGGACCAGGTTGTTATCCACACACCACTCTGCCATGTGTTGGACCTCCTGCCTGTAATGGCCCTCATTGTGGTCACTAATGAGCCCCCCCACAGTGGAGTCATCAGCTCATTTGATTATGGTGTTGGATGATGGATGGGTACGCAGTCATGGTGTAGAGGGCTGGGCTGAGTACACACCCCTGGGGCGCACCGCTGTTCAAGGTTATAGTTGAGGATGTCAGATCCCCTACTCTGACATTCTGCAGTCTGTTTGAAACAAAGTCCTGGATCCATGAGCAGAGTGAGGTGGGGAGACCAAGATGAATGAGTTTGAGGACCAGTTTATGGGGGATTGTGGTTTTGAAGGCAGAGCTGAAGTCCACAAAGAGCATCCTTACATATGTGTTGTGGTACTCCAGGGGGGACAGGGCTGTGTGGAGTGCGATGGAGACATCGTCCTCTGTGGATCTGATTGCCTGATGGGCAAACTGGTGGCTGTCCAGGTCCACAGGGAGGCGGTCTCTGATGTACGCCAGTATCATCCGCTCAAAGCACCTCATGATTACTGGGGTGAGGGCGACTAGGCGGTAGTCATTGAGGCAGGTAATGGCAGATTCTTTGGGGATAGGGACGATGGTAGTAGGGCTGTCAAAATTGCTCAAAAATGACATTCGAATGTTCGTTTGGAAAAAAATCACGAATTCGAACTATTCGAATATCTGGTTGCCTATTTTACGCAGTTGCCGTCAATATGTCAATAATGCGACAAAACCATGGTTCAAATTAGTGGGATATATATATATCCTATAAACAGCCCAGTAACGTGGAGGCCTAATCATAAGAAAGCAACAACTTTGTATCGCTTGCATTTCACCACCACACCTGCAAGCGCGCAAAGTAATCTGAAGAAGACGCCCGCTTCTGAATGTTACAAAGTATGCTAGTGGTAACGTTCCTTGCTTTGCTTACCATTTATCGAGAAGGCCTATTAAAATCGATAAAGAAAAAAATGCATGTCGCCTACGTCTTCCACCATGCCAGCGAAAGGGCCAGCACTACGCACCGTTCGGATTCATGAAAAAAAAGCTGTCTCGGACTTTGCCGAGAACATTGCGTTATAGCAGCTTTCACCAGCCAGACTACTAGCTCCCTGAGCTCTACTTCGGATGCTTATTGAATGGCATAGCCGAGCACTGGAATACCTATATCCAAGTACGGAAACCCCGAGGGGATAAAATACATTCGCTCTTCACAATACTAGTCTGTTACACTGGATTGCACCGCGGGAGTGTTTTTTCACATTCGAATATTATGAGGGACATCGCGAACAGACAGAGGCTCATTCACAAAGCAGATAGAGGCGCTTGTACCGCGGGAGTGTTTTTTCACATTCGAATATTAATTTTCACGTTCGAATTCGCGTTTTTGGATACATTTCGAACGAATATTCGAACTTCGAATATTCGTTGACAGCCCTAGATGGTAGTGGTCTTAAGGCAGGTGTGAACTGCAGCTTGTTGCAGACAGAGGTTGAAGATGTCTCTAAAAGCTCCTGCTAACTGGTCGGCACATGACCTCAGTATACGTGTCACGACACAGAACGGGAATCAATAGCAGATCAAAAAGGGTTTATTTCCATACAGTCCAGCGGGCAAATCAGATTCCAGGTACAGGCAGGGTTCGTAAACGGGCAGGCAGGCAGACAGATACTGACGGACAGCTACAGGCAGGAGATCCAAAAACTGATAGGCAGAAGGCTTAATCCAAACAGGCAGGGTTCAAAACCGGGAAGAACAGAAACTATTGTCTCTCTTTAAAGAGCTTCACGCTAGTCGCACTCACGTGGCAGTCGGGTAGCAAACAGTACCTAACGTGACGATCTGACAAAGTGAGCAGAAAGGGCAGCGTTTAAATACTCCACCAATCAATACAAAATGAGGGACAGGTGGACAGAGAAAATGGAGGGCACAAACAAAAGGCAGGAAGTCGCCCAAATAAGGACATGGGTGTCACCCCGGACACATGACCAACACATGGCTCCAAACATAAACAAAGTCCAGAACAATCACACTCCAACAGGTAGGGGGAGACAAAAACAACAGTCCATGCGAGGATCCTGACAGTACCCCCTCCTCTACCAACGCCTCCTGGCGTTGACCGAGGTAGGAGCGGGATGCTGACGGTGAAAGTCTTCGATGAGCGAGGGGTCAACAATGTTCCGGGCAGGGACCCAGCTCCTCTCCTCGGGGCCGTAGCCCTCCCAGTCCACCAGATACTGGTGGCCCCGACCCCGACGGCGGACGTCGAGCAGGCGGCGAACTGTGTAAACCTCAGACCCATCAACGAGTCTGGGGGGTGGTGGGGGTTTGGGGCCGTAGTTGGAGCCCGGACGGCAACACCGGAAGGGCTTGACACGGGACACATGGAAGGTGGGGTGGATGCGGCGGAGGGCAGGAGGGAGGTTCAAGCGAACCGCAGAGGGGTTGACCACCTGGGAGATGGTGTAGGGGCCGATGAAGCGTGGATTCAATTTTGGGGAAGTCACCTTCAGAGGAAGGTCACGCGTGGAAAGCCACACCCGCTGCCCCTGGGTGTAGTGGGGAGCCTTGATGCGGCGACGGTCTGTCTGACTCCTCATTCTGGTCTGTGAGCGAAGAATGGCGGCCCGGGTCCGCCTCCACGTTCTGCGACAGCGTCGGATGAATGTCTGTGCTGAGGGAACCCCAACCTCCTCCTCCTGGGTCGGGAACAATGGAGGCTGGTAGCCGAGGCAGCACTGGAACGGAGACAGACCAGTAGACGCAGATGGCAAGGAGTTCATGGAGTACTCCACCCATGGCAGCTGAAGACTCCAGGCTGTAGGGTCCTGTGACGTCAGGCACCGCAACGCTGTCTCCATCTGCTGGTTGGCTCGCTCCGACTGGCCATTTGACTGGGGATGAAAGCCTGAGGACAGACTGACCTTAGCACCGAGAAGGTTGCAAAAAGCACGCCAAAAATTAGAGGTGAACTGGGGACCTCTGTCTGAGACCACATCCACTGGGAGCCCGTGTAGCCTGAAGACATGCTGCACGAGTAAGTCCGCTGTCTCCTTGGCAGAGGGTAACTTGGGTAAGGGGACCAAGTGCACAGATTTGGAAAAGCGATCCACGATAGTGAGGATTGTAGTGTTACCGTGAGAAGGTGGCAAACCAGTGACAAAGTCCAGGGCAATGTGGGACCAGGGTCTCCTGGGTACTGGTAGGGGTTGTAGAAAGCCAGCAGGTGGTAGGTTTGATGGTTTATTCTGGGCACATACAGAGCAGGCTTCCACAAACTCACGCACACTCCGCTCCATAGCAGGCCACCTGAAGCGTTGCTTGATTAACGCGGTGGTACGTCTGACACCCGGGTGGCAGGCCAGTTTGGATGAGTGACCCCATTGCAGGACCTGGGAGCGGACGGATTGTGATACAAAAAGACAGTTAGGTGGGCAAGTGCTGGGGCCGGACTCACCAGACAGGGCTGTGCGGACAATGGTCTCAATATCCCATCTAGCAGCTCCTATGAGGCACTGTGGGGACAGGACGGTGCTAGGTGCAGGAGCAGGATCCGAATCTGGGAACTGACGAGACAGGGCATCCGGTTTACCATTCTTGGATCCTGGTCGGAAGGACAGACAAAAGTCAAAACGGGTGAAAAACAGAGACCAACGAGATTGCCTGGGATTTAAGCGTTTGGCCGAACGTAGATACTCCAGATTCTTATGATCCGTCCAAACTAAAAATGGCTCCTTAGCTCCCTCCAGCCAATGACGCCACTCCTCTAGGGCCAATTTTACTGCCAATAGCTCTCTGTCGCCAATGTCATAATTGCGCTCAGTGGGAGTGAGTTTGTGGGAGTAGAATGCACAGGGGTGGACCTTCTGATCTGCCCCAGACTTCTGAGAAAGAATAGCCCCCACCCCAACGTCTGAGGCATCCACCTCAACAATAAACTGACGGTCAGGGTCGGGTTGGCTCAAGATCGGGGCCGATGTGAAACGACTCTTCAGGTCATTGAACGCTGCCTCGGCAGCTGGTGACCAAGTGAACTTCACCCTGGAGGAGGTTAGAGCGGTTAGGGGAGCAGCCAGAGAACCATAGTTGCGGATGAACCGCCGGTAGAAGTTAGCAAATCCCAGGAATCTTTGTAGTTCCCGCCTAGATGTTGGACGTTCCCAGTCGGTGACTGCTTTTACCTTCGGACCATCCATCTGGACCCCTCCAGCTGTGATGACATACCCCAGGAAGGAAACAGTCTCTTTGTGAAATTCACATTTCTCCGCCTTAACGAACAGTTGGTTCTCCAAAAGGCGCTGCAGGACACTACGGACATGTTGGGAGTGCTGGGAAACCGACGGAGAAAAAATTAAAATGTCATCTATGTAAACAAAAACAAACTTGTTAAGCATATCCCTCAGGACATCATTAATCATACCCTGGAACACAGCTGGGCAGTTGGAGAGACCAAAAGGCATGACTAAATACTCATAGTGACCTGAAGGAGTATTAAATGCAGTCTTCCATTCATCCCCCTCCCTTACTCGGACCAGATGGTAAGCACTGCGGAGATCCAACTTGCTGAAAATCTTGGCCCCCTGCAACAACTCAAAAGCTGAGGACATCAAAGGCAGAGGGTAGCGGTTCTTCACAGTGATGTTGTTTAGGCCCCTATAGTCTATACAAGGACGCAGGGTGCCGTCCTTCTTCCCTACGAAGAAAAACCCGGCACCAGCAGGCGAGGAAGAGGGGCGGATAATACCGGCAGCTAGTGACTCACAGATGTACTTGTTCATAGCTGCGGTTTCGGGAGAAGACAAGGAATAGAGACGGCCCCTAGGAGGTGACGTACTAGGTAGAAGCTCGATGGCCAGGTCATAGGGTCGGTGCGGTGGCAGGGAGGTTGCACGGGCTTTACTGAACACAGCCTTGAGATCCAGGTACTCAGGTGGTACTTCAGACAGATCCATGGAATCATCTGTGGCTGGTGAGACTGCAGGCGGGGGGGTAAGGGCATTCTTAAGACAGTTATTCAGGCAGAATGTGCTCCAGCCTAGGATGGTGTTATTTGCCCAATCAATGTGTGGATTGTGCTTTACCAGCCAGGGCCGGCCGAGGACGATGGGAGCAGTTGGTGAGTCTAACATATGGAACACTAGGTTCTCTTGATGATTGCCAGAAATGAGTAGACTCACCGGGGGCGTGACATGGGTTATCTGGGAGAACCTTGCTCCGGTTAGTGCTCTTGCCTCCAGAGGCGTCTTCAGCTGGGCTGGGACGAGGTGTAGCTCAGAGACCAGGGAGGTGTTCATGAAATTGCCATCAGCTCCCGAGTCAATAAGTGCAGACACGGGGTGGGAATGAGCTCCTGTAAAGAGCGTGGCAGGGACAAGGGTACGGATGGTAGAAGAGGGATGAAGAGGAGTGACGCTCACCAGTAATCCCCCTTCTACGGGTGAGCGTTGCCTTTTGCCGGGCATTGGGCGGAGTAATGGCCCGGTTTACCACAATACATGCAAGAATTGGTGTCCCTTCTTCTCTGTCTCTCAGCTGGGGACAGATGGGTACGGTCCACTTGCATGGGCTCTGGTTGGCTAGGGTAAGCCGGCGCTGGCAGGAACGGGAGAGGGGCCTCCGAGGCGGGTGACCTCGGAGGAGGGCGGAACTCTCGCTCCCCGGCGCGCTGCTTCAGGCGTTTGTCCACTCGGATGGCGAGCTCAACGAGGTCATCAAAGGTGAAAGGCAGCTAATCG
Source organism: Gadus morhua (assembly GCF_902167405.1). Lineage (NCBI taxonomy): Eukaryota > Metazoa > Chordata > Actinopteri > Gadiformes > Gadidae > Gadus > Gadus morhua. The sequence continues at coordinate 206,717 of NW_021964147.1, read as the reverse complement.
GTGGCGACCTCATCCTTGATGGCCTCAGAGAGTCCATAGAGGAAGGCATCATACTGGGCCTCTGGATTCCATCCACTGGTGGTGGCGAGGGTGCGGAAGTCTATTGCATAGTCAGAAGCAGACCTCCTGCCTTGACGGATCTGCAACATCGCTCGGGCGGCCTCTCTCCCGTGCACCGAGCGATCAAAGACCTTCTTCATCTCATCTATTAATACCTGATAACTGAGACAGACTGGGGAGTTGGAGTCCCAAACCGCAGTTCCCCACTCTCTTGCACGGCCCGCCAGGAGGGTAATGACATAAGCAACCCGGGACCGATCCGACGGAAAGGTGGCGGGCTGCAGCTGGAACACCAGCGAACATTGTGAAAGGAACGATCTGCAGGTTCCAGGTTCCCCGGCATAAAGTGCAGGAGCTGGCAGACGGGGCTCTCGGAACAGGTTACCAGGTGGACCGGGGGGGTCGGGCGGTGTCGCCAGTTGAGGCTGGGGTGGCCGCACCAGGGCCAGTTGGACCTGCTGCAGCTGGGCCGCCAAGTCTGTGATGCTGGTTGCGATGGCCCCCAGAGAATCTTCAACTGTCTGAAGGTGTGCTTGATGTCGACCGAGAAGCGCTCCTTGCCTCTCCAGCACAGCCTTCACCTGATCCAGATCTGCTGATTCCATCTTGGTCAGATCGTACTGTCACGACACAGAACGGGAATCAATAGCAGATCAAAAAGGGTTTATTTCCATACAGTCCAGCGGGCAAATCAGATTCCAGGTACAGGCAGGGTTCGTAAACGGGCAGGCAGGCAGACAGATACTGACGGACAGCTACAGGCAGGAGATCCAAAAACTGATAGGCAGAAGGCTTAATCCAAACAGGCAGGGTTCAAAACCGGGAAGAACAGAAACTATTGTCTCTCTTTAAAGAGCTTCACGCTAGTCGCACTCACGTGGCAGTCGGGTAGCAAACAGTACCTAACGTGACGATCTGACAAAGTGAGCAGAAAGGGCAGCGTTTAAATACTCCACCAATCAATACAAAATGAGGGACAGGTGGACAGAGAAAATGGAGGGCACAAACAAAAGGCAGGAAGTCGCCCAAATAAGGACATGGGTGTCACCCCGGACACATGACCAACACATGGCTCCAAACATAAACAAAGTCCAGAACAATCACACTCCAACAGGTAGGGGGAGACAAAAACAACAGTCCATGCGAGGATCCTGACAATACGGCCCGACACCCCATCAGGGCCAGTAGCCTTGTTGGTGTCAATCCTTCTCAAGGTGGACCTCACCTATTGGTGCTGAATTGTGTGTGTCTGCTCCTCCCCCTCGCTAACCAGTGTGGTCTTATATTTGTAGTCAGATAGAGTTTTGATTCCTCTCCACATGCTCCTGGGGTCCTTGTTTTCAAAGTGACCCTCAATACGCTGTCTGTACTTGCCTTTGACCTCTTTAAAGGGGACCTATCATATCACCAGGTGTGAGTGTGATTAACCATTACAAGCTGTTTTCAAAATGTGCAGCATTGTGACATCACAGGTGGGCATGTCCAACTAGATGTATGACGGACAGATGAGCAACGTTTGCTACAGTCCACTGGGTAGGCTGGTAGACTGAGCTATCCAGCACACATCTAGATGGACACGCCCGCCTGTGATGTCCCAATGCTGCATATTTTCAAACCTGCTTGTAATGGCTAATCACACACAGTTCTATTGGCCAGCATGTCCCCCGACCTGAAGGCAGTATCTCTCGCCCTGAGCAACGACCTCACATTACCGTCAAACCAGGGTTTCTGATTAGGGAACACCTTGATGGTTCTGGTGCGCAGTACTGTCTCAGTGCAAAACTGAATGTAGTCCAGGACGTTAGAGGTGTACTCCTCCAAGTTGGCTCCCTGAGAAAATACCTCCCATACTGAGCTCTAAAAACAGACCTGTAGTGATGTAACAGCTTCCTCACTCCATACCTGTACTGTCTTCACAGCTGGTTTGGTTCTACAGCAACTGGTTTATAAGATGAAATCAGTGTCAAGGAGATATGATCTGATAATCCGAGGTGTGGGGATGGTTCAGCTTTATATGCCCTGTGTATATTTGTATATACTTAGTCCAGAGAGTTTTTATCTCTTGTTGGAAAGCATACATTTTTGTGGAGTTATTAGAAGATGACTTTTAATGAACCCAATGTTGATATTTTATTTAAATTTTTATCTTATAGAAAAGGGAATCACTGAAAACTGATTGGACGTTAACTGGTAAGTTCTTATTCAACATGTTTCACTGTGTTCATGAGTAACAGATAACTTATTAATATCCAGTGATTTGCAAGGGTTACTGACTCACACCAAGCCAAATAATGTCGCTGTGATTCAAAACATTTCATCTAATTGTACCAGAGAGTCAGAGCCTACCTAGCAGAGGGACCAGAGTGGCAGACCTACTGAACAACATCATCTAGATCAGGCCTATTCAACTAGCGGCCCGTGGGCGAAATGCGGCCCCTCTTAATTATTTTCCGGCCCGCAAGAGGTTGCATGCAAAAAATAAATAAAATAAAGGAGAAACATAGTTGCATGCAAATCAGGTTTCTCTGTGTAGCCGGTGATACTAGCCAGTATCAGTACCCCACAATCAGGAACTGGCATCACTTATTCTGACAATGTTTGGCTCAACCGATACGTGTGAGTCTAGCTTTTCTCATATGAATGCCATCAGAACAAGGGCACGTTGCTCCGTGACCTATGAGAAGCTGCATGAGTGTCTCAGGATGAGCCAAACTAGGCAAACAAGGCAGTGCAATCTTTCCCACTGACTCTTTGGCTCAAAATGTCTCATATGTACAGTAGTTCTGTTTTGTGATGATTCAAACAACATTGTTTAATTCTAAATACGTGTCCAAAATATGTGAGAACAAAATCTTTTATTATGATACGATTAAAAGTGAAGAAGGAAGGAATTTTTATTTATTTTTAGTTTATTTTAGTTTATTCCATGTAGTAGTACTATATATATTAAGTTACCACTACTTTAAGTACGATTTATTTGTAGCGATTCATTCACGTAGTTTTACTCTGTGTGGCCCAAACCCCCAGTGGTTTTCCTTTTCGGCACACTTGTTAAGGAGGTTGAATAGCCCTGATCTAGATATAAGATTATAGAATGGAGCTATCCATGTATATAAGACACTACTTTCATAGCTGGGGCGATGTGGCCAGCATAACGTCAGCTTAGTGGCGTTTACAACGTAGCTCACTGAGTCGTCATGACAACACAGAGCAGGGACAAAGGGTAGAAAGACTTCTGTCCTTGTTTGACCACGATAATGGCAGCTGTCTCCCTACACGTATTCAGTCCGTCAAGATGTTTTTCTGTGTAGAGGCTAATTCAGAGTGGAAACCAGGAACTGGTTCAACTGATTCTACTTGATTAGAATACATGGAGCAGTTCATAATAATAATAGGATGGATACGTTTTATAATATCAACCATAGTCCTGGGAGGTAAGGGTTACATTGAACTCTATCATCTATCATGTTACATTAAACTAACATGTATCATAGTTACAATAAACAAACATGTATCATGGTTAGATTTAAATAACATGATTCATGGTTGGATTCAACTAACATGTATCATTGTTACATTAAACTAACATGTATCAGGGTTATGCTGAATGATGTGACTGCTGTCCTGACATGTTGATGTGTTGTTTCTCTCTACAGAATTGGAAAAACAAATAGATAAGATGGTAAGTGTTATTACTGGTTTGATACAGAACACAATAACATGTGTGATCCTAGCTGGCAGTGGTGGAGTTATTAGATGATGACCAGAGGCGGATTAACACCCAGGCTAGCCTCGGCTGAGCCTAGGGGCCCAGGTGTGCAAGGGGCCCTGGATTGGCCAGACTATTTTCAATTTTACTTAAATAAAAAAAAAAGACTTGACTCCTATTGGCCCATAACAAGAACAATTAAAGAGTGAAGCAGCTGATTGGGTAGATGTGTGGGCCACGTCATGTGACCAGGGACATTAAGTCAATTTGGTTGTAAAGGAATAGGTCATGTCTGCTGGACGGCAAAGAGGCAGAATGCCTGAAAAGTGTTTCCATTTGTCGATATAGCACTCAGACTAATTATGACTATGCCTGTGACCAATGCCAGCGGGGGGGCGCTCTTTTTCAAAATTGGCGCTTGTGCTGGGCGGCATTCCGGTTCACACCGCATACCGGCGTGTATTTTCGTTATGATCTAAATTTTTTATGTGCCGCCATACCGGTTTATTTGATTAGCCTACACAACGTTTGGAACGCTGCGCCGAGCGACACTGTTTCAGACGGGACCCTTTTCATTGTTGCGCTTCTAAACACGCATGTTACGACTACGACTGCAACTTTCTTTATAGGACCATGACTGCGAGGTGTGATATTTCAGGCCAAATGGTAAAAGTCACGGCTTAAACATATAAATCATAAAGCCAATGGATGCCTCGGGACGGACTTGTCAACGCGCTGCGGCATCACTTACTTGATGTTGTTTTGATTGAAGATCGGCAGGTTGTAGTGGCTGTGTCACGCCAAATTTGTACCGGCTGCCAAATTTGTACCGGGCTCGTCAACAGTTGTCCGTTGCCAGGCAACGGACAACTGATTACGTAAGGGTTGTCCGTTGCCGGGCAGGTTTTAAAAAACATTCACGCTCATGTTGCCAAAGACGAAATAACATAATACAGTTAACGGATCACTAGATAACACTTTTTTTTACTTTATATTTGTATTGTATTTAATTGTTTAATCAAATTTAGCTAGTAAACTGAGTGTTTAAAGCGGGTTTCAAAAAACATTCGCGCTCATGTTGCCAAAGACGAAATAACATAATACAGAAAACGGATCGCTAGATAACACTTGTTTTTACTTTATATTTGTCCTCATCCTCCTCCTCATCGTCATCCGCTTATCCGGGGTCGGGCAGCGGGGGGAGCAGCTCAAGCAGGGGGCCCCAGACTTCCCTTTCCCGGGCCACATTGACCAGCTCTGACGGGGGGATCCCGAGGCGTTCCCAGGCCGGTGTTGAGATATAATCTCTCCACCTAGTCCTGGGTCTTCCCCGAGGTCTCCTCCCCACTGGACGTGCCTGAAACACCTCCCAAGGGAGGCGCCCAGTGGGCATCCTTGCCAGATGTCCCGAAATTGTTGTATTATATTTGTATTGTATTTAATTGTTTAATCAAATTTAGCAAGTAAACTGAGTGTTTAAAGCAGGTCAAGGACAAAATAGCACAATACAGATAACGGATCACTAGATAACACTTGTTTTGAACGAGCTTGAAGGTTCGCGAATGTTCGTGAACCTTTCAAGTCATTCGACACGATCGTCCGTTGCCAGGCAACGGACGTCGCGATCATCTGTTACCAGGCAGGTTTGGAATGGATTACGTATGGATGACGTGCCCGGTACAAATTTGGCAGCCGGTACAAATATGGCGTGACAGCTGCATGCGTGAATAACTGAACGTGTGTGTGTCTGTGTGTGTTGCGAGCGTATGCGATTTCAAAGTAACAAAAAAAAAAACTCAAAGCCGATGCATGCATCCAAAACTATTCGTTCAACCAAATAAAATTATTCAAAAACAGAGTCGCTTATTTGCTTCAAATACTTTCTTTTATTTTCAAAACTTGGCAATTAATACGGTGCGGTACCGAGCGGTTGAAAACAATGTTGGCGTCTCCTGTGGCTCTGTCACGTTAAAATTTTACCGGGGGCGAAAATTGTACCGGCCTACGTCTTTAGTTGTCCGTTGCCAGGCAACGGACAACAGATTACGTAAGGGGTTGTCCGTTGCCAGGCAGGTTTCAATCGCGCTCATGTTGCCGAAGACGAAATAATATAATACAGATAATGGATCGCTAGATAACACTTGTTTTTACTTTATATTTGTATTGCATTTCATTGTTTAATCGAATTTAGCTAGTAAACTGAGGGTTTAATGTGTATCATAGTCTAGCTAGCTTGTGTTAATTTAATTTCCTTAATTAAATGTAGAGAATAGATTATAGGTAATAGATAGATAGATAGATAATAGATAGATAGATGGGTAGATAGGTGCGCAGGCATTTACTAACTGGTAAATGTTTTTTATTATTATTATTCACGTTATCCACATAACATTTAGCTATTACTGTGTAGGGAAATAGATAAATACAATTCAATACAAAACAAATATAAAGTTAGGAACGCTAATAAATGTAATTTGTAAAATAAGTGTTATCTGTCTTGTCGCGCTCAATGAACGAGTTCGCGAATGTTCAAGAACCTTCCCACGTCATTCTACGCGATCGCGATCCTCTGTTGCCAGGCAGGTTTGGAATGGATTGCTATGGATGATGTAGGCCGGTACAATTTTCGCCCCCGGTACAATTTTAACGTGACAGCTACCTCGCGATCCTGCGTTATATTACTTAATATGACTTTGGCAGTGATGTTTTACACCCCGCCATTCACGCAAGTGTAAACCCGAGTATCTGCGTGCATGCCTCCTTTCAGCATGTAATTATTATTCTTTGTGATTAGGCCTATTTATTTTAAATTATTTAAAATATATATATAGATTAGTAGATGAGTCGACTAATCGAAAAATTATTCGAAAGATTAATCGTTAGAAAATTTGTCGTTGGTGGCAGCACTAGTGAACACCTGATAATAAACGTAATATACCGTGAAACCGTTGAGAAAAATACTGCGATATCAATTTTTTAACACTAATTGGCACTAGTAAAAGATAGACTGAAATCCACCATGGGCCAAAAGAGACTGAATCACTCGTCTCTGAAAGTGATATTCTGGGCAAATTGGATTTTACCAGCCTCATTAAGGAGTTCTCTGTCGGTCGGTCGGTCCCCAGAAATACATGGTTGCGGCAGCTATGGGGAACTCACTCTTGTTTCTGTATCATTGCTGTTTTAGTGAAGGCCGTCTCAATGTGTGTGTGTGTGCCAGTACTCCCCGAGTGTGTGCGTGAGGGCCATGTAATTTCTTAGCACGCTTTTACACTTGGCACTGAATTTATTTTTTTCTGCGTGATCAGTAAGGGGGCCTCACACAAATAGTAGCCTAGGGGCCAATGACCACCTTAATCCACCACTAATGATGACCTTGTGATGAAATCAATGTTCATATTGGATTGACATTTTTATTTTATTAAAAAAGGAAACACCGGAACAGGAGAATAACTGTTACGGTAAGTTCTTATTCCACATGCTTCACTTTGTAAATGAGTAACAGATCACTTATTAATATCCATGATTTGCAAGAGTTAGTGACTCACACCAAGTCAAATGATATTGCTGTGATTCAAAACATTTCATCTAATTGTACCAGAGAGTCAGAGCCTACCTAGCAGAGGGACCAGAGTGGCAGACCTACTGAACAACATCATCTAGATATTAGATTATAGAATGGAGCTATCCATGTATATAAGGCACTACTCTCATAGCTGGGGCGATGTGGCCAGCATAACGTCAGATCAGTGGCGTTTATAACATAGCTCACTGTGTCGTCATGACAACACAGAGCAGGGACAAAGGGTAGAAAGACTTCTGTCCTTGTTTGACCACGATAATGGCAGCCGTCTCCCTACACGTATTCAGTCTGTCAAGATGTTCTTCTGTGTAGAGGCTAATTCAGAGTGGAAACCAGGAACTGGTTCAACTGATTCTACATGATTAGAATATATGGAGCAGTTCATAATGATAAGATGCATAGGTTTCAAAATATCAATCATAGTCCTGGGAGGTAAGGGTTACATTAAACTCTATCATGTATCATGTTACATTAAACTAACATGGATCATGTTACATTAAACTAACATGTATCATGGTTACATTAAACTAACACGTATCACAGTTACATTAAACTAACATGTATCAGGGTTTTGCTGAATGATAGTGACTGCTGTCCTGACATGTTGTTGGATTGTTTATCTCTTTATAGAAAAGGCTAATCTAATCCGTCATAAGGTAAGTGTTGTTACTGGTTTGATACAGACACAATAATATATGTGACCCTAGCCAGGGCCGTTGCTACAATTCCTGGGCCCCTAGACAAGATTTACTGATGGGCCTCCCTGCGCTGAATTGTTGACGGGGGGGGGGCCCCCCTGGGCTGTGGGCCCCTAGAATCGTCATCACCTTTCACCCCTTATCGACGGCCCTGACCCTAGCTGGCAGTGGGGGAGTTATTAGATGATGACCTTGTAACAAACCCAATGTTGTTATTTTATTTACATTTTTATTTGATAGAAAAAGAAAACACCGGAACAGAATAAGAAGCTGGAGAGTAAGTTCTTATTCCACATGCTTCACTTTGTAAATGATTAACAGCTAAGCAGTTCATAGTAATAGGACGCATATCTTTCATTATATCAATCATAGTCCTTGGAGGTAAGCGTCACATTAAACTTTATCATGTATCATGTAACATTAAACTAGCATTTGTCATGACAAACTTGTAGTAGGGCTGGGCGATTTGGACCAAAAGTCATATCTCGATATCTTCAAGCACAATGGCGATATAAGATAAATGTCGATAGTTGTTGATGTCATAACATAGTTGCCGTTGCCGCGCTCCAACTCGTCATTCTACATCGGTGGCGTCGCTGTGCTCTCATTCTCAGCCTGCCTGCGTCGTGGTGCTCGTTAACCTGCCTTGCTGATGGGGGGGGGGGGGCGACTTACCGTTATTACTATAGCCTACCTACCTACCGTTTGGATTTACCGTTACTATTTCTACCGCTCGGAATTGAATACAGTTTGATGGTTGAATAAACCGTGGACTAGACACTGCCTCCGCCTCGTGTTTGAGAACATTACAATTATAATATATAATATCACGCACCCGCCGGAGCTGAGCTCCGGAGGCGCACACAACTTTTGGCTGTGATTTTGATATATTCTATTGTAATGTTCTCAAATATGAGGCGGAGGCAGTGACACCCACCGGGGCAGTTGTCCGCTAGTGCTGAACGGTTTGGTGAAAAAGTCATATTGCGATAATGTGGACAATATTGCGATTGCGATATAATAAACAAATGGTGTCATGAGTCTACTTGCCTGGTTATCGAGAAAAATGTACACAGATTGCTGATAATTTTAAAATGTTTATTTCTCAACTCAAACATACAAACTTAAACTAGCTTAAAAAAATAACAATATTTTACAAATTAAATAAATAATGAAAAATTTATCTTTTTCAAAATAAAGGCATTTCTGCAGTGCAAACTTGTTGGGGCAATTGCTCTGTCGCTAGCTTAGCCACTTTTTAGAGTTTAACACGGTTTTAAACTCAAGAAGTCACGTGACGTCTTAAGCTCCATTGCTGTGTCGTATGTACTTGTGGTTGAACCTGCAGCTCCGTTTTACCTTGATCTCAATTGCTGTGTCTTCAGAGAAATTCACATCAGACACTAGAGGGCGTATTTTGTGCTCGTTAGTCTAATCTCAAAACTGACGTGGTTTTAGAGGAGACTAAATCAGTTTGCAGGATGAAGCAAGGCTCCATCATAACCGACACACACACAGAATTAGTTTTATGAATTATTTACACTTATTACATCAGGTAGGCCTTCAGTACAATACAGGCTACAATATAGGAGTTGCTTAAAGTGCCCAACTAAAACTCTAAAAAGAACAGATTATTTGTATGTAAAAAATATAAATGAACGCACAGAGGATCGTACCATTCAACGAAACATAAAAAGGTCAATGCTTAACTAAAATGGTCCTAACTCTCCTTCTCCGAGAATTGAAAGGCATGACATTACCCTAATTACTCGCACAGGCCTATTAGTTCGTCTTTATTTAATTAAGTAATCACGTTTGCATACACACACCAAGAGAAAACAATGACAAGTAATTGATTGACGTAGGTGAGGGCAGATTCCAGACTCAGATTTCCACAAAAAGTAGCCTAGACTATTTCATAATATATGTCAACATTATTAGCTTTTTTATTTATTATAGTTTTATTATATCAAAGTTCACTTTACATTCCCATTAAGTTTTTATTGGTAATTATAGCACAAAATGCATCCACCATGAAGTTAAGACTGCATCTGCTCTGGGGTATACTATAAATCAGAGTACTTCCGGTTTCCAAGCAGTTTAAACCGAGTCAGCTAGGAATCAGCTGATCCTGTACGAGTCGTTACACTGCAATCACGTTCAACCTCGTGCGCAGCTGCGTGTTAAACTCCAGCGTCCAGGCCCGTTAGGTTTTTCTCAATAGTACAACTAAATGAAATATATAGAATAAATAAGAAAATACAAAAAAAGAATTGCATTCTTTTTTTTTTATTAAATCGCAGCCTTTTGCAGTTATACAATCGCAAAGGATGATGTGATTCGATTAATCGTGCAGCACTAGTGTCCGGGAGTCCGCAATAATTTTGGGACGAGATTTGAAGTACTCTCTACAAAGTAACTGATTCTATAATTCGTCAGACACCTGGTACGCAAACCATTTCCAAACTATGGAGCCATTTTTCTTCCGCTTACATACAAGCTCCTCCGCGCCGCGTTTGCCGGCGAACTCCATGTTTTGCACCGTAGGGGATTTAAAAAAGTGAGGTGAGTGGGAGGGGGGCCGGGCCGGAGCAGGGTGTGTGTGAGCCGGAGGCAGAGCGGGAGAGAGATAAGCACAGTTACGAAATAGCAGGCAGCAGGCACGGTTCGAAACTGCTGTTATTTGGAAAAAATGTGCTGTACTTTCAACGCTAATTAAACTATACCGATGTTGCCGATAGCGTCTCGTTCCATATCTCGTTCGATACCTAGTAATTAGGGGACTGTAAAAGGAAGGGTTACCCATTCATCATATTACATTAAACTCTGACGTGTATCATGGTTAGATTGAACTAACATGTATGAGGGTTATGCTGAATGTTATTAACTGCTGTCCTGATATATAACTGTATTGTTTGTCTCTAAATAGGATTATATCCTCGATTTGTGGAGGTAAGTGTTTTACTGGTTTGATACAAAACACAATAATATGTGTGACCCTAGCTGGCAGTGGTGGAGTTATTAGATGATGATCCTGTGATGAACTCAATGTTGATATTTTATTCACATCTTTATCTTTTAGAAAAGGAAAACACTGGATATTCAGTTAACTGGTAAGTTCTTATTCCACATGTTTCACTTTGTAAATGAGTTACAGATAATTTTATTAATATCCAGTGATTTGCGAGGGTAACTGACTCCCACTACGTCGCTGTGATTCAAAAGATTTCATCTAATTGTACCAGAGAGTCAGAGCCTCTATCTAGATGATGTACTGAACAACATCATCTAGATATTAGATTATAGAATGGAGCTATCCATGTATATAGGACACTACTTTCATAGCTGGGGCGATGTGGCCAGCATAACGTCAGCTCAGTGGCGTTTATAACGTAGTTCACTGAGTCGTCATGACAACACAGATCAGGGACAAAGGGTAGAAATGGCGCTTTCACTCCTTTAGTTCGTAGACTCGGTCCGATTCAGGGTGAAGGTGAGGCTTTGTTACATTTTCATTTGGTTCAGTCAGCGTTCACACTGGACTCTGATAGGCCGACCGTATTGTAAACCAACGCCTCGCGGTAGAGCGGGTCGCTCGTCTGTTGGACAGAACCTCAGAGGGAAACTCACAATTCTTCATAGTTCAGGACAACATCAATGAAGCAACTTTGTGCGATCTTTTCATTTTGCTTCAATGTTTCTACTAATTAAAAATCATTTGGAGGAACTTCCACCATTCCTTAACTGAGTAATTTAAATCAAGTAATCTATGGCACGCAATTTTATGAGCCACAACATTTCTTAACATAATCTTCAGGCCATATCTCGAATAACTGCTTTCACCTCCTGATTGCACCACGGCTGACTCACTTTATTCTCTAAAAGTTTGCGTTTACCTGGCTGAATAGGCATTTCATAGTTTCCTGTGTGTTAAAAAAAAGTGCACATTCCGTTCAAAAGGCATTGTGTGGCGGTTCGCTTCCTATAGTTGACTGCGGTCAAGCCGGCCGCCCCTAAATTTGGAGTGCACCCATATTATATCCTTTATGGCAAATTAATTGAAACAACCACGGCCGAGCTGACATGGAGAGTATGCGACTTTTCACACGTGACTACGTCCTGTTTACAAAACAAGGTGTTGTTTTGTAAACAGAGAGAGCCGCTCTGAGAGAGCCGCTCAGAGAGCCGCTCCGAGAGAGCCGCTCTGAGAGAGCCGCTCAGAGAGCCGCTCCGAGAGCCGCTCCGAGAGCCGCTCAGAGAGAGCCGCTCTGAGAGAGCCGCTCTGAGAGAGCCGCTCTGAGAGAGCCGCTCCGAGAGCCGCTCTGAGAGAGCCGCTCTGAGAGCCGATCTGAGAGAGCCGCTCTGAGAGCCGCTCAGAGAGCCGCTCCGAGAGAGCCGCTCCAAGAGAGCCGCTCAGAGAGAGCCGCTCCGAGAGAGCCGCTCTCAGAGCGGCTCTCAGAGCGAGCCGCTCTGAGAGAGCCGCTCAGAGAGCCGCTCTGAGAGAGCCGCTCCGAGAGAGCCGCTCCGAGAGAGCCGCTCCGAGAGAGCCGCTCAGAGAGCCGCTCAGAGAGCCGCTCTGAGAGAGCCGCTCCGAGAGCCGCTCCGAGAGCGCCGCTCTGAGAGAGCCGCTCTGAGAGAGCCGCTCTGAGAGCCGCTAAGAGAGCCGCTCTGAGAGCCGCTCTGAGAGAGCCGCTCTGAGAGCCGCTCTGAGAGCCGCTCTGAGAGAGCCGCTCTGAGAGAGCCGCTCTGAGAGCCGCTCAGAGAGAGCCGCTCTGAGAGCCGCTCAGAGAGAGCCGCTCTGAGAGAGCCGCTCAGAGAGAGCCGCTCTGAGAGCCGCTCTCTGAGCGCTGGTGGGCTTGTTATCTTGGTGTGCAGCTGTGCCATTTAAACGTCAAACTGTAAAAAAGGACCTTCAAAGCTTTCTCAACAATGTTGGGGATTTTGTTACGTCTCTTCTTTTGTTGATGAGCGGTGCTTGATGTTACACGTTACATAAGGTATAGGTTACATTAACATGTTTCATGGTTCGATTAAACTAACATGTATCATGTTACATTAAACTTCAACATGTTTCATTGTTACATGCAACTCTTAACATGTATCATGGTTACATTAAACTCACATGTATCATGGTAATGCTGAATGATAGTGACTGCTGTCCTGACATGTTGATGTACTGTTTATCTCTTTATAGAACGGATATATAGAAAAAAACTGAAGGTAAGAGTTATTACTGATTTGATACAGAACACAATAATATGTGTGACCCTAGCTGGCACTGGTTTTATTAGATGATGACCTTGTAATGAACCCAATGTTGATATCTTATTTACATTTTTATTTTATTGAAAAGATAACAGAGAAAGACAACAAGACGTTAAATGGTAAGTTCTTATTCTACATGCTTCACTTTGTGAATGAGTAATCAGGGCTCCTCAACCTTTTTATTACTGAGGCCCGGTATGCATATTTATATGAGGGGTTAGGGTTAGGCCGAATACCGTTACACCCCTTGGCTCAAACCCTTAACCCTACCCCTACCCCTTAACCCTACCCCTCAACCCTACCCCTAGCCCTTAACCCTACCCCTCAACCCTACCCCTCAACCCTACCCCTAGCCCTTAACCCTACCCCTCAACCCTACCCCTACAAAATGGGACGACAACCCTTCAAGACCCAGCTACAGTACGTCATTAGTAGTCGTTGACGGGGTTTTGACCTTTATTTTAATTTAATTTTTTTGATCTTTTGATACAATATCTGTCTCTGGAATTTTACGGTATAGTTTGATTGTCTTAGGAATGCAACCTTACCATCATGGAAAAACACGGTATGATTAGATAATAATATTTTTCATGCTCACAATCTGTTAGAATCTGCAATATTGCACTTTATTATGAATCAAACATTAAAGAAGATCAACATAATATATCAAACCAGAATAAACATAGAACTAGAGGTAGTATGCCATCCATGTAAAACATGAATATCATACAAACAAGAACCAGTGATATAATGGAACTAATATTGCACATTACAGAAAGGCGTCAACCATCACATTTGATCAATAACTCAGTTGGTTTTAAACCATCAGTGGATGGTTAGTTGGAAGGCATTGCGGGAACAAGTCACAACTGTAGCGTTGCTGGGGTGCCCATCTAAAATCTAAACTTCAAGGGGATGTTAGCCCTCCCCTTAACCCTTAACCCTTACCCGTGAAGGACTGAGACTGAGCCTAGGGTGAGGGTTAGGGTTAGGGTTAACGTGAGGCCTCTGCTGTTGTCCTGTAGTAGTCAAACTCAACATATGAATGGCCACTACATCTTTTCCCATTGATACAGTAAGCACCATCAATCCTGTCCTGAAACCTGATCCACACTTATAACGAGTATTTACAGAAACACAGTGGCATGAAGACTTTAGCATGATATAGAAGTGGGGTTATGATTGATTGGTGTGACAGCCTCTCATTTGAAATTTGTGGTAGGATTATTATTTTTTTATTTTTTTTCGGGTAGGCTTTTTTCTAAATCGCTGCGGCCCGGTGGTCAATCGTTTTTTTATAAACTGAATAGGAATAAAGAGTCTACCGAATTTATAACTATTAGGGTAGTATATTTAAGCAATAAACGAAGAATAAAATACAACAAACAAACAATAATCCAAGGCCTAACATACAATCATCCGAGGCCTCAGGTGGGAGTTCTCCCTGCGTCTCTCCAAGAGCTCCACAAGGAGAGGTCGGATCCATTGGCAAAAGCAAGGACTTCAGGTCTGAGGAGGCTGAGAACAGCTCTGACCCCAATATGACTAAAGTATTGGTTAACCACATGGTACACTATCAGTGCACCTCCTCAGGATGTCATAAGGGGGACGTAGTCATGCCTAATCAGTTAGAGCCCTGGCTTCTCGACCTTCCAGAGGGGGTCAAGGAAACAGACCCATACCAACAAATGGAAGCTAGAGAAACGGAATTTTTAAATATAATTTTCCCATTACACCTGATCTAGATATTATATTACAGAATGGAGCTATCCCTGTATATAAGACACTAATCTCATAGCTGGGGCGATGTGGCCAGCATAACGTCAGCTCAGTGGCGTTTATAACGTAGCACACTGAGTCGTCATGACAACACAGAGCAGGGTCAAAGGGTAGAAAGACTTCTGTCCTTGTCTAACATGTATAATATTACGTTAAACTAACATGTATCTGGGTTATGCTGAATGATATTGACTGCTGTCCTGACATATTACTGTATTGTTTATCCCTTTATAGTATGGATTGATCAATTTCTGAAGGTAAGTGTTGTTACTGAGTTGATAAAGACCATAATAACATGTGTGACCCTAGCTGGCAGTGGTGGTGTTATTAGATGATGACCTTGAAATGAACCCAATGTTGATATTTTATTGACATTTTATTTTATAGATGGAGGAAATTACCAATACAGGCAATAACAATGGTAAGTTCTTATCCCAAATGTTGAACTTTGTAAATGAGTAACAGATCATTTATTAATATCCAGTGATTTGCAAGGGTTACTGACTCACACCAAGTCAAATGATATCGCTGTGATTCAAAACATTTAATCTAATTGTACCAGAGAGTCAGAGCCTACCTAGCAGAGGGACCAGAGTGGCAGACCTACTGAACAACAGCATCTAGATATTAGATTATAGAATGGAGCTATCCATGTATATGAGACACTACTCTCATAGCTGGGGCGATGTGGCCAGCATAACGTCAGCTCAGTGGCGTTTATAACGTAGCTCACTGAGTCGTCATGACAACACAGAGCAGGGACAAAGGGTAGAAAGACTTCTGTCCTTGTTTGACCACGATAATGGCAGCCGTCTCCCTACACGTACTCAGTCTGTCAAGATGTTCTTCTGTGTAGAGGCTAATTCAGAGTGGAAACCAGGAACTGGTTCAACTGATTCTACATGATTAGAATATATGCAGCAGTTCATAATAATAGGATGGATACGTTTCATAATATCAACCATAGTCCTGGGAGGTAAGGGTTACATTAAACTCTATCATGTATCATGTTACATTAAACTAACATGTATCATGGTTACATTAAACTAACACGTATCACAGTTACATTAAACTAACATGTATCAGGGTTTTGCTGAATGATATTGACTGCTGTCCTGACATGTTGTTGTATTGTTTATCTCTTTATAGAAAAGGCTAATCTAATACGTGAGAAGGTAAGTGTTATCACTGGTTTGATACAGAACACAATAATATGTGTGACCCTAGCTGGCAGTGGTGGAGTTATTAGATGATGACCTTGTAATGAACCCAATGTTGATGTTTTATTTACATTTTTATTTTTTAGCAAAAGAAAAAACAGGAACTGGATACGGATTTAACTGGTAAGTTCTTATTCCACATGTATCACTTTGTAAATGAGTAACAGATCATTTATTAATATCCAGTGATTTGCAAGGCTTACTGACTCAGATCAAGTCAAATGATATCGCTGTGATTCAAAACATTTCATCTAATTGTACCAGAGAGTCAGAGCCTACCTAGCAGAGGGACCAGAGTGGCAGACCTACTGAACAACATCTTCTAGATCAGGGGTCGCCAACACGGGGCCCGCCCTGGTCGCCCGCAGGGAAACTTCTAAAAATAGCAAAAAACAACTCATCATGATTGGGAGGAAGAGTTATTTTCCACAAGTCAAATGTCTCTGTCTTATTTGCAGGCAGACTGTTGCGATGGCCAAGCGGCACAATGTGGAGCGACATTTCATTACCTGTCATAATAGCTTCCAGGCTAACTACCCACCTGGCAGTGCCCTACGGGCAGAACATATATATATATAATATATTATCCAGGAAGTTTGTATCAAACAAGTAGCCCTTCGTACGACTCAGTACCCTTGATGTAGGCCTCGGGGTCAAAAGGGTTGGTGACCCCTGAACTAGATATTAGATTATAGAATGGAGCTATCCATGTATATAAGACACTACTTTCATAGCTGGGGCGATGTGGCCAGCATAACGTCAGCTCAGTGGTGTTTATAACGTAGCTCACTGAGTCGTCATGACAACACAGAGCAGGGACGAAGGGTAGAAAGACTTCTGTCCTTGTTTGACCACGATAATGGCAGCCGTCTCCCTACACGTATTCAGTCTGTCAAGATGTTCTTCTGTGTAGAGGCTAATTCAGAGTGGAAACCAGGAACTGGTTCAACTGATTATACATTTAATAATAATAATAATAATACATTTAATTTAGAGGCGCCTTTCAAGACACCCAAGGTCACCTTACAGAGCATATAGTCATCAATTTAAATATGTGGAGAAGTTCCTACTGATAGGATGGATACGTTTAATAATATCAGCCATAGTCCTGGGAGGTAAGGGTTGGATTGAACTCTAACATGTATCATGTTTCATTAAACTAACATTTTTCGTGTTAAATTAACGTGCCCAAGTCCGTTTGACACCTGTACCGTACTCAAGTACGATACAGGTGTACCCCCCCCCCCCCCCCCCCCATTGTTGTGCCGCTGGTCTGTTCTCACACTAGGCATTCTCAACTGGACCTGAGTACGGTTGCCCCTTGTACATACGTCATCACCAGGCCTCTGATCAGAGGCAGTATAGGCCAATGCTACGGACGCATCCATCCGCCGGGGGCGCCAAAAATATGTTTTGTTTTTTTTTGTTTGTTTTTTATACTGTATTCATCTAACTTTAACTTCAATGTTTATATTTCTTAATACCAGTAGTTATGTCGAAATAAATATTAGACAACATAGCATAACATGCAAAATAAAAGAGTGCCTAGGGCACTAGAGCCGGCCCTGGTCATCACCAAGCGTCCGCTGCATAGTAGAACAACAGAGAGAACACAATTGACACTTTACTGACTTTGTTGCTTATTTGGAGCCGTTCTACTCAGATACAGCACTCTCTCACTGAGCGTTTTTACACTGCAAATATGCCATTTTCTGCACTCCTTTTTCACGGCACGGTCCGCGCGTTTACACTCCCCGACGGTAAATTGCCTGCTTCAGCTAGAACCCCAATTTACCCTCCTGGACCCTGCACACATTGGAGGTTTATCAGCCGCACCATCATGAACAAGCCCGATCTCGTCTGATCTCGGAGGCTAAGCATGGTCGGGCCTGGTTAGTACTTGGGCTTGGGTAGAGGTGTTGGTGCGCTGTCTCCACAGAGACAACGCAGAGATATGATCATGAGCAGTTCTAACTGGAGAGAAAATGAAATCCGCGAGCTGCTGATCATGTGAGAGAAGGTTATGCAGCCGTATTAAACAAATACGTTGAAAGGTGGTGCGATCTACGAGAGAGACGCAGAGGAACTGTCCTTACGACGCTTTTATCGGGATAAAAAACAAGTGGTCAGCAAAATAAAGAATGTGTTTGTGTTTTTTTTGCACTTGTAAATAGTTAAAACGTTTGTAGCCTACACTCAGAGGTGAACTTATTCTTGCATGCGGGTGTCTTCATTCATAAAAAAATAAAAACATTCGGGAGTAAACAAATTATTCTAAAGAGGTCTAGACTCCGTGCGCAGCCCCGCCTTCTCCTGTGAACCAAGAAAGCCCGCGCCGTGACGAACTGGGGATTTTTTATCAAAAACTCAAGTTCACTATCGCACCAACGTGAACCCACTCGTGAACCGTTTGCCACCATGTTTATTGTTTATTGGGAAAGAAGGACAGAAGGACTATCTATCATCCAGCTCAGGTTGCGTAGCCGTGCGTGTGCGCGTGTCGGCTCATTAGCATCTGTACCGTGGCCTGAGCACGCCTCTAACCCTCGTGCTCAGGCCACGGAATTTATCATAATGTATCATGGTTACATTAAACTAACATGTATCATGGTTATGCTGAATGATAGTGACTGCAGTTCTGACATGTTACTGTATTGTTTGTCTCTGTATAGAATTGATTGATCAACTTCTGGAGGTAAGTGTTATTACTGGTTTGATACAACAGAACACAATAATATGTGTGACCCTAACTGGCAGTGGTGGAGTTATTAGATGATGACCTTGTAATGAACCCAATGCTGATATTTTACTCACATTTTATTGTATTGAAAAAGGAAACAAAGGAACAGAAGATGAAGTTAACTGGTAAGATTTTGTTCCACATGTTTCTCTTTGTAAATGTGTGACCGATCATTAATTAATATCCAGTGATTTGCAAGGGTTACTGACTCACACCAAGTCAAATGATATCGCTGTGATTCAAAACATTTCATCTAATTGTACCAGAGAGTCAGAGCCTACCTAGCAGAGGGACCAGAGTGGCAGACCTACTGAACAACATCCTCTAGATATTAGATTATAGAATGGAGCTATCCATGTATATAAGACACTACTCTCATAGCTGGGGCGATGTGGCCAGCATAACGTCAGCTCCGTGGCGTTTATAACGTAGCTCACTGAGTCGTCATGACAACACAGAGCAGGGACAAAGGGTAGAAAGGGCGCTTTCACTCCTTTAGTTCGTAGACTCGGTCCGATTCAGGGTGACGGTGAGGCTTTGTTTCATTTTCATTTGGTTCGGTCAGCGTTCACACTGGACTCTGATAGGCCGACCGTATTGTGAACCAACCCCTCGCGGTCGGCAGGTCGCTCGTCTGTTGGACAGAACCTCAGAGGGAAACTCACAACGCCCCCTAGTTGAGGACAACATCAATGGTGAAACTTTGTGTGCTCTTGGTTATTTTTTATTCTGCTTTGGTCTACAAATTAAAAATCATTTGGAGGAACTTCTGCCATTCTTCACTGAATAATTTGAAACAAGTAATTGGTGACTCAATTTAACCACAAAATTGCTTTATACTCACACTTTCACCACAGAATCCCTTTATATAATCTTCAGACCATCAGGGATAAGGGCATAGGCCTCATAGGCAGTCGCCTGGGCCTCCCAGCCCTCATAGGAAGAAAAATAATAATATTAATAATACAATTCATCAGGCACCTTTCCCCATGTTCTGCCTTGAGGTAACAAATTAACAAATAAAGAAAGAAAAAAAAGTAATACACTTTGCAGGTTTTCATCTTGTAGCCTACTTTGCTCACTGAAAGTGTGGGGGGAAGGGTTACTGTTTGATGCTGAAAATCCCCAGACTCATTTGAAGTGCAGAGACCCCAAACACCAGGACAGCGTCTGGACACCAAGAGTACAGAACTCTCTCAGAGCTGCTCAGAGATAGCTGCTCCGAGAGATCTGCTCTGACTGAAAAAAAATACTTTTCAACGTTGTTGGACATTTGGTTACATCTATAATTTTGTTGATGAGTGCTGCTAGCCTGGTTCCAGCGCCCAAAGTTGAACATATTTTAACTTTATTGGACGGTGAAAAAAGCCAGAGAGCGAGAGGCAGGCTTCAGGCGCGCAATTTAGAAAATGGAGAAAACAGGAGGAGGAGGAAAGGAAAGCCTTCATGTGTGGTGGCTAGCTAGCTACTCTGCAGCAGCAGCTACAGGTTCTGTTTGTGATGTTAGGCTAACTTCATCTACTCTGTAACCGTCCAGGTGGAGCTGCTGGAGAAGGGACAGCTCGTTACACATCCACACCTCTCCTCTCTCCGGAGCTTGTACGTTCAGCCCATTATATGTGGTCTCTGTGTCATTAATAATAAACTGCTATTTAGTCTTTATTATTATAGTTGTGATTATTATTATTATTGATATTGAATGTTACAATTACACCTTGTTACTACCGGTAATTAATTGTAGGTCTTAGTCAAATGATATAAAGTGTATTTGTACAGTGCCACCTTATATGTAGTAGAATGACAGAGGACTTAATGCAGTGGTGTAACAGTATGGATGACCTGTGTGTTTGAACACAGCCTGCAGGTCTAGAGACATCCATCCCTCCAGCTCCCTCCAGTGAAACACAGCCTGCAGGTCTAGAGACATCCATCCCTCCAGCTCCCTCCAGTGAAACACAGCCTGCAGGTCTAGAGACATCCATCCCTCCAGCTCCCTCCAGTGAAACACAGCCTGCAGGTCTAGAGACATCCATCCCTCCAGCTCCCTCCAGTGAAACACAGCCTGCAGGTCTAGAGACATCCATCCCTCCAGCTCCCTCCAGTGAAACACAGCCTGTTGAAAGTGAGTTGCGTTAATTATGTTAAAGCTTCAGTTATATAATTAATGACAATATGAACTAATCTAGATTATATTAAATATCACGTTCAATTCACCCTGTACCTCTGAAATGTTTTGTCCACAAATAGATAAGAGGGAATATATAAGAGTGCAACTTAATCCCATAAAAAAATAATTTCAACCAAGATGACCTTTGGACCTTTTTTCACTTGTCTAATTGAACACTACTGGTCAACCGTTATCTATAGTCATGCTCATTGTGTGTGTCTTGTTTTTTGTGTGTGGTTGTGTGGGTTGGTTGCGTTACTGGTTTTGGGGGGTGGTTGTGTGTGTCTGGTTGAGTCTCTAGTTGTGTTGGGTGTTTGTGTTTCTTGGTGAGACCCTGGTTATGTGTTTCTGGCTTTGTGTGCGTTTCTGGCTGTGTGTGTGTGTGTGTGTGTGTGTGTGTGTGTGTGTGTGTGTGTGTGTGTGTGTGTGTGTGTTTAGCTGTATCTGGTTGTGTGTTTGGCTGTGTCTGGTTGTGTTTCTGGTGGTGTGTGTCTGGCGGTGTGTGTCTGGTTGTGTGTGTCTGGCGGTGTGTCTGGCTGTGTGTGTTTCTGGTTGTTTGTGTGTCTGGCTGTGTGTGTTTCTGGTTGTTTGTGTTTCTGGCTGTGTCTGGCTGGGTGTGTGTCTTTGGCTGGGTGTGTGTGTGTGTGTCTGGCTGTGTGTGTGTGTGTGAGTGTGTGTGTGTGTGTGTGTGTGTGTGTGTGTGTGTGTGTGTGTGTGTGTGTGTGTGTGTGTGTGTGTGTGTGTGTGTGTGTGTGTGTGTGTGTGTGTCTGGGTGTGTGTGTGTGTGTGTGTGTGTGTGTGTGTGTGTGTGTGTGTGTGTGTGTGTGTGTGTGTGTGTGTGTGTGTGTGTGTGTCTCTGGTTGTGTCCTCATCTCCACCTGAGAGTACCCAGCTGCAGAGCTGCTCCACTGGGCTTCAGTCTTCAGTGAGTGTTGCTGCATGTGGAGGCTGGCTGTATGTCCTGACTCTGCTGCCTTCTCTTCCAGTACCTACTAGTGACTGTCCTGAACCAACCAGGGACCAACAAGAATATACCATAACGATCCCTTCTGCCACTATGGATGATCAAGACGATGACCAGAGTCTGGGTCGAGCCCCTCCCATAAGCCCCACAGATAATGGATCTGTCTCACTCACAGTCGATCAGGAGGACCATCAGCCTGTCCTCATCAAGAGAGACAATGGAGCCTCCCGGTCCACCCCCCTCAGTCTGGGTCCCCCCTCCCCCTCCCAGTCCACCCTCCTCAGTCTGGGTCCCCACTCCCCCTCCCAGTCCACCCTCCTCAGTCTGGGTCCCCCCTCCCCCTCCCAGTCCACCCTCCTCAGTCTGGGTCCCCCCTCCCCCTCCCAGTCCACCCTCCTCAGTCTGATGCGCTCCTCCACCTCCCAGTCAGCCGGCGAGCGTGTTTCACTATTGATGGATATTGATGTTGCCGAAGGAAATACACCAGTCTGATTCCTTCCTGATGCCAGCTTTCACAGGAGAAGAGGAGTGGTGTGTTGATCATCATTAATTGATCGTTCCTCACATTACTCTTCTATATATGGCTCACCGAGCAAAGACAAGCAAGGTGTTAATAAATAGTGTGAGGTGTGCTCTATGAGGCGTCCTGGGGTGTGATGGTAACGTTGGCTTGGGTCCAAGCTCCACCTCTCTTGGGCGACCCCCAAGGAAGACGATAATTTTTTTATGTATATATTTTTTACTTTATACTATTTTGTAAACGATGACATCTGCATATTTCACCCATGCAAGTATCTTTTGTTGTTCTTTGTCTGCTAAACTTTTAGTAACACCACTTTTTTTTTAAGGCTTTTGACCTTTTAGCTTTTTGGTCATTTAGGGAATAATATGTAAAATAACAGATGCAAAACCTTTAATGAAAACATCTGCCAATATGCTGCACTGTATTTCATTGAGGATATCTTCTTCAAATTTAATGGATTAAATTTTTTAAGTGTAATTCCTGTATTTTTGTTTTACTACTGTTCTTCAGTTGATCGGGAAGCATTTGGGGCGCTGGGAATAGCATTAAATGGTCTTATTTCATGTGTCAGTCAAACATTGGTAGTAACATACTATTGTTTGTGATCAAGTGGAGTCAGAGAGGGCTGGTTGTAGGGTATCCTGTGATGAGAGCACACTAATAAAGGGTTGAACATTGCGTCTTAGTTTGTGGTCTGTTTGTGACAAGGGACCTGGAAACTCCACCTAAAGTGTGGTCTCACGTGAAGATTGCAAAAACACAAAAAGGGCACAAGGCCGCTGTAGACTGAGACAGGGAAACAATCCAAACAAAGGAAGAAAAGACATGTCACCTTCTGAAGAGAAGTCAGGGAGCAGGCAGAGGGCAGAACCGCAGGCAAAGGCCAAAAACAGGCAGGAACCAGGCTGGCAGGAGCCAGTCAGTCAGACTGCAGGGCCTTTTGAACGGACTAGATAAGCCAAGACCAAACGTAAGATCATTCTAACAAGGTGGCCCTGACAGCCCAGGATATACATAGGCTGAGTAGTTATCACAATGAGGAACAGGTGAGCAGGAAAAAGGGCGGGAAACTAACACCGGCAGGATGTACAGGTGAGAGGCGGAGTCATGAGCACAACAACAATAGACGCATGGTGGACAAAACACAGAATAACCAGCAGGAGGCCACAGAGTCACTGAGCCCAGAGAGGTGCTGACCATCAAAGGTTTAACATTTATTTTCCATTCCTTCTGTCTATATGTGTGGGTTGTCCATTGAAAAAATATATTATTGTGTAGAGGGTGTGTATGTACACAAGTGTACATATTCCCAATACTAATTCGGACAGTGTCATGACTGTCTTGTCTGATGTTGTGGACTCACATTTAATTGCATCACCCAATGAAAATGACCCAAAATACTGTTTAAAGGGGACATATAATTCCACCAGGTGTGAGTGTGATTAGCCGTTACCAGCCGTTTGAAAATGTGCAGCTTCTGACATCACAGGTGGGCGTGTCCACCTAGATGTGTGCTGGATAGATCAGTCAACCAGCCTACCCAGTGGACTGTAGCAAACGTTGCTCATCAATCCGTCATACATCTAAATTTGTTCAGACGTTCAGACTTTTACCGTTCAAATCTGGTCTTGTTTGTACATAAAACTCCGAGAGATCTAACCCACTGGCTTCAGCGGTAGCTCTGTTGTCATTATTGTTTTAAGAGGCCATGCTGGCATCATGCCTGTTGCAGTTAATCCACAGGAGCCGGTAAACAGTGCGTGAGCGTCGTTCAACGTTCACAAAATATATGAGAGCGTTCAATGAACGCCGCTCTTTTAGCGCGCTCATGCACCCCACTGGCTGGCAACACGAGGTCTCTGGTTCAGGTGGAGCAGTTGGGTTAGAGGATAGACTAGACCAGGTTTTGTTTGTTATGTAAGGCTAACTTTATCTACTCTATGACCGTCCAGGTGGAGCTGCTGGAGAAAGAACACCTTGTCCCTCATCCACACCTCTCCTCTCTCTGGAGCTTGTACGTTCAACCCATTATTTGTGGTCTCTGTGTCATTAATAATAAACTGTTATTTCGTCTTTGTTATTATTATTATTTTTAAATTTTGCAGTTACACCGTTGTACTAATTAATTGTAGGTCTTAGTCAAATCATATGAAGTGTATTTGTACAGTGCTACCTTTTATGTAGTAGAATGACAAAGGACTTAATGCAGTGGTGTAACAGTATGGATGAACTGTGTGTTTGAACACAGCCTGCAGGTCTAGAGACATCCATCCCTCCAGCTCCCTCCAGTGAAACACAGCCTGCAGGTCTAGAGACATCCATCCCTCCAGCTCCCTCCAGTGAAACACAGCCTGCAGGTCTAGAGACATCCATCCCTCCAGCTCCCTCCAGTGAAACACAGCCTGCAGGTCTAGAGACATCCATCCCTCCAGCTCCCTCCAGTGAAACACAGCCTGCAGGTCTAGAGACATCCATCCCTCCAGCTCCCTCCAGTGAAACACAGCCTGCAGGTCTAGAGACATCCATCCCTCCAGCTCCCTCCAGTGAAACACAGCCTGCAGGTCTAGAGACATCCATCCCTCCAGCTCCCTCCAGTGAAACACAGCCTGCAGGTCTAGAGACATCCATCCCTCCAGCTCCCTCCAGTGAAACACAGCCTGCAGGTCTAGAGACATCCATCCCTCCAGCTCCCTCCAGTGAAACACAGCCTGCAGGTCTAGAGACATCCATCCCTCCAGCTCCCTCCAGTGAAACACAGCCTGCTGAAGGTGAGTTGTGTTAATTATGATACAGCTTCAGTTATATAACTAATCACAATATGAACTAAACAAGATTCTATTAAATATCAGTTCACACTGTACCTCTGAAATGTTTTGTGCACAAATAAATGCGAGGGAATCTATTACACTATATTAGATTGCAACTTAGTTCAATCAAAAACATAATTAAACCAAGGTGACCTTTTTTCTCACTTGTTTAATTAAACAGTAGGTCAACCGTTATCATGCTCATTGTGTGTGTCTTGTTTTGTGTGTCTGGTTTTTGGGGGTGGTTGTGTGTGTATGGTTGAGTGTGTGTCTGGATGTGTGTAAGTCTGGCTGTGTGTGTGTGTGTGTGTGTGTGTGTGTGTGTGTGTGTGTGTGTGTGTGTGTGTGTGTGTGTGTGTGTGTGTGTGTGTGTGTGTGTGTGTGTGTGTGTGTGTGTGTGTGTGTGTGTGTCTGGTCGTGTCCTCATCTCCACCTGAGAGTACCCAGCTGCAGAGCTGCTCCACTGGGCTTCAGTCTTCAGTGAGTGTTGCTGCATGTGGAGGCTGGCTGTATGTCCTGA
This sequence comes from Gadus morhua, assembly GCF_902167405.1. Classification (NCBI taxonomy): domain Eukaryota; kingdom Metazoa; phylum Chordata; class Actinopteri; order Gadiformes; family Gadidae; genus Gadus; species Gadus morhua. The sequence continues at coordinate 180,682 of NW_021964147.1, read as the reverse complement.
CTCTCTGCTGCCTTCTCTTCCAGAAACTACACCACTAATGTCCAGTGAATCTCCTGCACCCACCGGGGACCAACAAGAACATATTTCAAGAACAAGTACCCCTGATGTAACTATGGATGGTCATGATGATGACCAGAGTCTGGATGCCCTCGCCTACCGGTCTGGTACTGGACAGCTAGACATTGAGATGGGTCCAGTCCAAACACTGCCCAAAGATCGTAACAGGATTCTTTAATATCGCTGTTAGACCCAAGTTTCCCATCGACCGTGATTCACTATTGAAGGGGAATGACATTACAGGATACAAAGTAACGCAGTTCGAGAAATTCTGGATCAACATGAAAGTGAATCTGATGGTTCAAACTCAGAAACTAGGGGAGGAAATACACCAGTCTGATTCCTTCCTGATGCCAGCTTTGAAAGGAGAAGAGGAGTAATGTGTTTAACATCATTATTTGATCAATCCTCACATTATTCTTCTATATGTGGCTCACAGAGCAAAGACAAGCGAGGTGTTAATAAATAGTGTGAGGTGTGCTCTGTGAGGCGTCCTGGGATATGATGGGTAACGTTGGCTTGGGTCCAAGCTCCACCTCTCTTGGGCGACCGCCGAGGATGATGTACAGGGAATGATGATATGGAGATTACAATTTTTTTACATTATTCTTACCATTTGATTAAAATGTTTTAAAGTTCAAAAGCTTTATTTAAGATTTTATTATGAGAAAGTCAAGGGACACCAGAGGTGTCAAAAGTATTCACATTCATTACTCAAGTAGAAGTATAGATACTAGCGTTTAAAAATACTTCTGTAGAAGTTGAAGTATAGACTCAAGCTTTTTAATTAAGTAAAAGTATAAAAGTACTGGTTTCAAATCTACTTAAAGTATTAAAGTAAAGTAATGCAAGGGGAAAAAAATGCCATTAAGGACAAAAGCGTAGGCCGTGCCACAGGGGCCTATAGAATTACAATCAGCTTTTTTTGCCAAGTATGCTCACACATACAAGGAATTTGGTCTCTGCATTTATCCCATCTGTGAATTAGTGACACACACAGCCACTTCCCCCCCAAAAAACATTTTTCTAAAGGCCATCTAATGACTATAATGTTAATGTTGAAAAAATTGGGATGCACCTGTTTCAGACACATTTATACCCATTTAAATTGAATGCATATTAGTACAATGCAAATACATTAAAGAATATGTGTACTACTGAGCATTAACATGTGTTTCATGGAGCAGAAGATATGATGACTAGTTCCCTGTAAGTATTGGAATGGTGCAAAAAGTCAAACTTCAGAGGCATGTTATCAAAAGCCTTTATTGGAACATACTGCAGCTAGTAGGCTATGTTCCAAGCTTAGCTGCAGGAATTTAAGATGTAACGAGTAAGAACTGAGTTTGTTTTTGCATCCAACCATCTCGAAAAATTCTTCCAGGTACGGCCAGGGATGTAGAAGGGTTGGCTGGTCTTCTTGGCTACCAACCTCCTCACTGGTGCTTGGTTGGGACATTTCGCTCATCGTCTGCTATTTCATAGCTGGAATGTGGCGCGATTTATGTCATGTCAGAGAATGTAGACGGGCTCTGGTCATGCGCAGGTGCCATGGATCGCGTATAAACCAATAAGGTGTCAGAATGGTATATGTTTCTATTCTCATCCAACCAATCAAATTCACTCTATCCGATGGCGCGAATCATCTGGATAGGTTTTTTTGAACGCCGGCGGAATAAAAACAAGCCGAAATTAAATGGGAGTAACGAGGCCATTTTTAAAAAGTAAGGAGTAGAAAGTACAGATAAGTGCGTGAAAATGTAAGAAGTAGAAGTAAAAAGTAGGCTGAAAAATAATTACTCCAGTAAAGTATAGATACCCAAAATTTCTACTTAAGTAAGGTAACAACGTATTTGTACTTAGTTACTTGACACCTCTGCGTGACACTAAAGTCACCCTCACAGTCAACATGTGAGAGTGCACGTCAGTGAGAGACATGAAGTGCATACTTCTTGAGTCACCGAGCGGTTAGGGGACAACTCAGAACTCAATGCATTATGTTTGGACACGAGACGTGCCCTAGCGGCAAATGGCCGCTGAGCGCAGTGTGGGGCTCCTACCACTAGGGGGTGGTAGAATTCCCATGGGCCCCCCCCTGCCTTGGGTCCCCCAAGCCTGTCCACCTTACACCCCCAGTCCATCGGCCCTGCGAGCCACCACTCATTTAAAATGCGTTTCGATTGAGTTTTCCCGTTCAGTGGGTCTCCCCAAAGAGACTATTCTCCCCAAAGAGACTATTCTCCCCTATCACATACGGCCACTAGGTGGCTCCTGGTCACGCTGAAAAAACAATGAATTCATTAACGTTGCACATTCAGTCGGATTTCTTTCTTGTAAAATATTGCATTTATTGTTAGTTTTTGTTTCTTTTTTGTCTCTTCCCAAATATTTCAGAACTTCAACATGAAAATGATGGCAGCCAAAATATAGTGTGGACCATATATATTTTGAATGAAAGCATGTCAAAAAAATAAACCTTATTTTGCATTGAATAACTGAAACACAGCTGCACAACTTTGCTGCCATCACAATCGGTCAAACTGTTATAGTTAAAGGTCATACAAATTGGACATTTATTTATGATCTTACTTTTATCATATATTTATTTCACTGACATTTGCTATTGTGTCATTCTGTTCAGCTACAGTGGTGAGTGCCGACACAAATATATAACGGTTACAGGTTGTTAAGCACATAAGCACGAATTAAGTGGTGAATTATTCTAAATACTATGTTAAATCTTAAATCTGTAAATAAAGACGTTTTACACTGCAGTAAGTGCATGAAACAGTAGATGAAAACGTACTACTACAGCCCTGCTGAAATGATGGCGCCAAGGCCAGGGGGGACGGGATGTGTCACGGCGGACGTATAACGTAGGGTTTGAATAAGTTCCTGCTCCCCCTGACAAAGAATATCAATGTAATATTCCATGTGTACTATTAGATTCATACCAATGTTATTGGTGAACTTGTTTATTCTTTTCTTACTGTGGTAATTTACAGGTCTATCCCTTATCAAACCAACAGGTTATTATAATACATTAGCAATGCAGTTTATAGTATTGCGTAATGTTGAGAACCAGTTGATGCTAGCCTCTGGACCAGTTAACGGTCATGATACTCATGTATAGAAAGGGTTGATGTCCCTGAGAGTTATTGGTGATACCACTGTTCCACCTTCCGGTCCCCGAGTCGTCCTCCAGAGCGGCTCTGCATGTCTGCTGGTCTGTCTAGCGTCCAGCGCCCGGGCCGTCCCCTGGGGTCTCCTGCTCCTTCCCGGGCCGTCCCCTGGGGTCTCCTGCTCCTTCCCGGGCCGTCCCCTGGGGTCTCCTGCTCCTTCCCGGGCCGTCCCCTGGGGACTCCTGCTCCTTCCCGGGCCGTCCCCTGGGGTCTCCTGCTCCTCCCCTAAGGTTCCCGGCTGGTCTATCCGGCTATCAGCCCACTTGCCCCTGAATCTCTCCTCCAGACCACCTCCACCCACCCTGCTCGGTTCTCCTGACAGACCTGGTGGGACGTCTGGATCTGGGCCTTAAGGTCCTGGTCTCACTTTGTCTCTCTGTTGTTCAGTGTTCGTTCTCTCCCTGTCCACCAGATGCTCTTTGACTTCTCCAATCCCTTCATTCCCCTTCCCCTGTGCGTTCTTGTCAATCTTCCCGCCTGCCCCTCATTCCCTCATCAGTCTCTCCCACTATATCCAGGTTCACTTCCTTTGTTCCCGTGTCAGTTTGTTGTTTTGGGTCAAGTCCCTTATTCCTTGTGGGTCCCCAATTGTCGTGTTTTTCTGCCTGTTCATGGAACAGAGATATTGAGTTTCTTTATTAAAAGCCTTTTTTTGTAATGTCCTGAGTCGTCTGCATTTGGAACTACCCCTCCTTGTTCCTGCTGCCCCGCAAGCACCCGACCATGACAGTCTCTGTACTGTCTAACCCCTACCCGCCCCTTAATGACCTGTCTCTGTACTGTCTAACCCCTACCTGCTCCTTAATGACCTGTCTCTGTACTGTCTAACCCCTACCTGCTCCAGATGTTTTGATATAAGAATGTATGAATGACCTTCTCTTCCTTGCATTATTGTCAGCAATCTTATCAATTTAATTCTATTTTAATCCTGGCTAAAGTTTAATCTATACAATTCCTCCTCACCTGAACACAGGGCAGGCTCTTAACTTCAGCTCCAAACCCTGACCCCATCCCCAACAATCCTCAGCACTGAAGGAACAGTTGTGCATTACATCATGCTTCTTTTATGAATGTTATGGCCTCATTTATCTATTCATGGCTTTATGAATTAGAAATCATCAACTGCAGTTTATGCCCATGCCCTTGAAAGTTCTTACTTTTAAATGGCATTACTATGCAGTAATGTCATATATTTATGTATATATATATATATATATATATATATATATATTTACATACATATAGGGAATTTCGAAATCTTCCCAAATATATGTGACCCACTTTTAATATATTTCTAATAATCCTGTTGATCCACAAGCAGAACAGTACTGCCCTTATTTAGGCATTGTCATGTAGAATGTACTATGGACACCATATACTCCTTCATGTCCACGCCAAGTAGGCCTACTGCTGAACGCAACGGACACCATATAACTCCTTCATGTCCATGCCAATACTGCTGAACTTTGAGCTTTCATTCTCCAGTCTCATTTCATACAGTCACAGAGACAAAGAAAGCAAGATCTAATGTGCGATGCCTCAAACTATTTGAAATACATTTTGTTTCCCCAACGTCTTTCCACGTTTTTCAGCCAGAATTCAGTCTCCTAAGGCAACATCGTCGATAAGGTCAGTGTTGAGTTATGAATGATTTGTATTTTCAAACTTTAGTTCACTGTTTGAAAAGCAGTAGACTCTAGTCAATCTTATTAGCTTTGCCGTGGTTCTCAGTAAAACGTCTTTTATATGTTGCCTTTTCTACGGTTTATTGCAGTGGATCTCAACTGGTCCTCAAACTAGCCTCTGGACCAGTTCAGAACCAGTTGAGGCTAGCCTCACGTATCATTAGTCTTTAAGTCAACACCCCCAAAAAAGGTTTTTACTAGGGGTGACCTCAAATCTTCGCCGACCCAGCAAGTCATTCTGATGGGTTAACCAGAACCCTAATGGGTGATTTGCAGTTTTATTAAATGAATGTCAAATGACAGACACCTGCCACTGGTTGGGTCATAATGTTTTATATTAATTACAGTACATTATTATTATTATATATTTATATTTTATAATTACCATGGCGTATAGTAGACTATATTTTTTTCCCAATTGATTGACATGAACGGATGCGCATGTTGTCATCATATTGTGAAAGGCGAATTTGTTGGTAGAGGTGCTCGTCGTCAGTGATGTGTCTGGGATGAAGATTCATATTTGACTTTGCATAATCAAATCGAGGACAACCCTAGTAAAAGTTACTGAGGCATACTGTCATGTGAACGCGGTGTCGCCCCCACATGGCAGATTAAATGCATTGCACAATCACCGACTTGGACAAGAAGAACTCAAAGGGCATGTCTCTCACTATCATAAAAATATAGTTCTGTTGAGGGCAGCAGTGATCACACATAACCTGCTGCCTCATTTGTGGTCCTGGCACACATGGATATATTGCAGATGTTTCATGAATGACCCCTGAGTTCATAGACTATAACTCTTAATTGAGTGTGTACACTGCAGCCTTGAGAAGTTACTCGTTTTTTGATTTTGATTTGAACCCAAAAGTGTCCCTTCCCAGTTCAGCAGTAATTACTGTGTTACAGACTGCAACTTTGGTGACCAAGTGGCGGTCTGCTCTCCCACCCCTAGAATCAGTGTGAGGACAGCGTGACATGATAACGTCACCTCAGCGCAGATCACTGTTTCTCCATGAATTATATTATCTGATAAATGTAATCTGTTGTTGTGGCGCCTATCAGAATGGAGGCTCATTCTGTCATTACGAGGCAAACTTTAAGAGCCACAACTCCAGGTGCAGACCTCCTGTAGGCCCGCGGCCTGCTCATTGGGTCCAGGCCTACACCCAGTCCTCCAGGCTGGGGATCAGCCCCTAGGCCTGGGGCCTGCTCATTGTGTCCAGGCCTACACCCAGTCCTCCAGGCTGGTGAACAGCCCCTAGGCCCTGAGATCTTCAGCAGCCAGATGACTGTTTGGAGTTTAGTTTGGGATGAGTAAGGTGGAGTGTTTCACCCAAAGTAATCCTATATTAAACAAAGGATCCAAAGACCAAATCAATCTAGAAAATGATGTAGCCCAATGAACATAAGAGTGATACATTATATTTGTGAGACACTTATAACACTGACAGATATATTTTCTTTATCACAGCAAAATAAGTATTAGATCACAGTTAATGCATACATACAAGGCTAACAACACTTTGTTTAACAGCTCTAATGTTTTCAAACGTCATATTATTTTGGTTTAGAGAAAAGTGTTAAGGATACTTTTTGATTTGCTTTATTTTAGTGCTATTTAAATTGTTGTCCCTGTGTGTTTGTCTGTAACTGTTTGTCTGTAACTGTGGTTCATTGTGCTGCTGCCTGTCTTGGCCAGGTCACCTTTGAAAAAGTGATTTTTAATCTCTGTAGGTTTTTCTCCTGGTTAAGTAGGTTAAATATATATATATTTTTTTTTTAATTTATTAACTGCTGAATATTTTCTTTTATCTCTCCAGATGTATCTGAACTTCAAGAAAAGTCTGTAGCTGCATGGCAATGATGATATGGCAGCCAAAGTATAGAGTATCTGGCCCATATATTTAGAATACACAAAGCAGGATAAAACAATAAACCTTATTTGGCCTTGGCTGAATAACAAGACACAGAAGAAATATCTGCCGAAAATCTGCCATCAGATGGTTGAAGGTCATTCAAACTGGACCACCATGTTCTTCCAAATCCTGTTCCTAATATGTTCAGTTTGTAATACTTATGGCGTTGCTAGTGCTGCATCACCATCGTGTGCCAGCGATGAATACAGAGTGGGACAGCTCTGCTGCCTTGCATGTCCTCGTGGTAAGAGTCCATCAACCCAGCTCTCGTCAAGCTGTTGTCCAAAATAGTTCTTTATGATTTCTTCAACCAAATCCATTGGTAAACAACATACTTTAACGTTCTCTCCAACAGGATATAGGGTTCATAGGGATTGCTCAGCGACAACCAATACAAAGTGCACAAAGTGCCCCGATGGTACTTTCAAAGAAGGCCTTAGCGGACAGAAGCAGTGCTCTAACTGTACAGAGTGTGTCAGAGGTACATCTATACTATTAAATGGAAACGCCCCCCATGCAACCCCCATATGTTGTGGTGATGAGAATGTTGCGTTGTCCATGTTTGTATCAGAAGTTGTGTTGTTCATGTTTATATCAGAGAAGTTGTGTTCATGTTAATATCAGAGAAGTTGTGTTGTTCATAATGATATCAGAGAAGTTGTGTTGTTCATGTTTACATCAGAAGTTGTGTTGTTCATGTTTATATCAGAAGTTGTGTACTCTCAGGTTGTCTTAGGTTCCTCTGTAACTGTTGTGATTGACAGGTCAGAAGGAGAAGAAGTTCTGTACTCCAACATCAGATGCTGAGTGTGTGATCCCGGATGGATTCTTCTGTAGTGAGTCAGCAGATAAAGACACATTCTCAGAGACCACATTGTCATGCCAACCCCACACGATGTAAGTGGAGTTCATTAAACAATCTATACATAAAGTACAATAATGGTTGTTAAGAATTAGGCCTGGGCAATATATCATGTACTGGTGTGGCTTTTTGCCTGTTCTTAAAATACATACCATAGCCATAATGTTATATACTTTACTCTTCTATTTAATAATACAAATGGCAGAATAAGATATTATAAAAGTGTTGTTCATGCTTGACAATATATATAACTTACCATTCAGTCATTTTCTCCAAAGCGGTGTACAGTGAATTCAGACACAGGGAGATACAGGTCATTAGGAACAGGTAGGGGTCAGGCATCTAGCTCAAGAACCTTCCTGAAGGCCTATAGGTTGGTTGTGGACATTGGGGATCGAACCCAGTACCTTTTAAACCTGGAGTCCAACACCCAGTCTACTACTCTTAGAACTAACCATGGTTTTGTCCTTCTGGTTTCAGATGTGATTCTGTGGGAGGGGTGCAGATACAACCAGGAACTGATTCCACTGATTCTACATGTCTTAAATATGTGGCAATTGTGTTCATAATAATAGGATGCATGGCTTTATTAATCATAGTCCTGGGAGGTAAGCGTTACATTCAACTCTTTTATGTATCATGTTACATTAAACTCTTAACATCTATCATGGTTGCATTAACCGTACATTTATCATATTACATTAAACTCTGACAAGTATCATGGTTACATTAAACTGCAACATGTATCATGGTTACATTCAACTAACATATGTATCATAGTTATATTCTACTAGCATGTATCATGCTTACATTAAACTAACATGTATCATGTTACATTAAACTAACATGTATCAGGGTTATGCTGAATGATGGTGACCTCTGTCCTGACATGTGTTGTTTATCACTTCATAGCATTGTTTTATACATGGCTGAAAATGGAAAGGGATTTAACTGGTAAGTTCTTATCCCACATGTTTCACTTTGTAAATGAGTAACGGATCATTTATGAATATCCAGTCATTTGCAAGGGTTACTGACTCACACCAAGTCAAATGATATTGTTTGACCACGATAATGGCAGCCGTCTCCCTACACGTATTCAGTCTGTCAAGATGTTCTTCGTGTAGAGGCTAATTCAGAGTGGAAACCATGATTTAACTAACATGTATCATGGTTATGTTAAACTAACATGTATCATGGTTGGATTCAACTAACATGAATCAGGGTTATGCTGAATGATAGTGACTGCTGTCCTGACATGTTGATGTGTTGTTTCTCTCTACAGAATGGGAAAAACAAATAGATGAGATGGTAAGTGTTATTACTGGTTTGATACAGAACACAATAATATGTGTGAACCTAGCTGGCAGTGGTGGAGTTATTAGATGATGACCAGAGGCGGATTAACACCCAGGCTAGCCTCGGCTGAGCCTAGGGGCCCAGGTGTGCAAGGGGCCCTGGATGGGCCAGACTATTTTCAATTTGACTTAAAATAAAAAAAGACTTGACTCCTAATGGCCCATAACAAGAACCATTAAAAAGTGAAGCAGCTGATTGGGTAGATGTGTGGGCCATGTCATGTGACCAGGTTCATAAAGTCAGTTTGGTTGTAAAGGAATACGTCACGTCTGCTGGACGGCAAAGAGGCAGGATGTCTGAAAAGGCGAAAAGCACAAGTGTTTCCATTTGTCGATATAGCACTCTGACTATTTATGACTCTGCCTGTGGCCAATGCCAGAAGGGGGCGCTCTTCCTCAAAATGGGCGGTAGTTAAAGGTAGACTGAGATCCACGATGGGCCAAAACAGACAGAATCAGCCGACTCTAATCTGTCCATTGATAGCGATGTTCTGCCCAAATTGGATTTACCAGCCTCATTAAGGAGATCTGTCGGTCGGTTGGTCAACAGAAGGGAGGCCATGTAATATTCCTAGCACCCTTTTATACATGGCGAAAAACATATTACTTTTTTACTGCGTGATTAGTAAGGGGGCCTCACAAAAATACTAGCCTAGGGGCCAATCACCACCTTAATCCACCACTTATGATGACCTTGCAATGAACCTAATGTTCATATTTGATTCACATTTTTATTTGTATTGATAAAGGAAACACCGGAACAAAGGTTGGACTGTTACGGTAAGTTCTTATTCCACATGCTTCACTTTGTAAATGAGTAACAGATCATTCGTTTATTTACAGTGATTTGCAAGAGTTACTGACTCACACCAAGTCAAATGATATAGCTGTGATTCAAACCTTTCATCTAATTGTAGCAGAGAGTCAGAGCCTACCTAGCAGAGGGACCAGAGTGGCAGACCTACTGAACAACATCATCTAGATATTAGATTATAGAATGGAGCTATCCATGTATATAAGACACTACTCTCATAGCTGGGGCGATGTGGCCAGCATAACGTCAGCTCAGTGGCGTTTATAGCGTAGCTCACTGAGTCGTCATGACAACACAGAGCAGGGACAAAGGGTAGAAAGACTTCTGTCCTTGTTTGACCACGATAATGGCAGCCGTCTCCCTACACGTATTCAGTCTGTCAAGATGTTATTCTGTGTAGAGGCTAATTCAGAGAGGAAACCAGGAACTGGTTCAACTGATTCTACATGATTAGAGTATATGGAGCAGTTCATAATAATAGGATGCATACGTTTCATAATATCAATCATAGTCCTGGGAGGTAAGGGTTACATTAAGCTTATTCAACTCATTCAACTAACATGTATCATGGTTACATTAAACTAACATGTATCATGGTTATAACCATGATGTTAGTTTAATCTATAGATTTAAATAACCTGTATCATGGTTATAACCATGATGTTAGTTTAATCTATAGATTTAAATAACATGTATCATGGTTATAACCATGATGCTGGTTTAATCTATAGATTTTAATAACATGTATCATGGTTATAACCATGATGTTAGTTTAATCTATAGATTTAAATAACATGTATCATGGTCATAACCATGATGTTAGTTTAATCTATAGATTTTAATGACATGTATCATGGTTATAACCTGACCCAAAACAGACGGGAATGGAGATCCTTTGTTGCTGCCCTACATGCCAGAAGGCATAAAGGGCAGTCAGTAAGTACCATGGTGACATTAGACTAACTAATGATAGTGACTGCTGTCCTGACATGTTACTGTATTGTTTATCTCTATATAGCATTGAGGAAACGACTTGATAAGGTAAGTGTTATTACTGGTCTGATACAGAACACAATAATATCTGTGACCCTAGCCAGGGGCGATTCTAGGTAGTGTGGGGGCCCTAGGCAGAGGATTGTTGGCGGGGGGGGGGGGGGGGGGGGGGGGGGGGGGGGGGGGGGGGCGATTGTTGACAGGGGGGGGGGGGGGAGCGATTTTTTTTATTTATTTTTTTTGGCTCTAGGGGGCCCCCCTAGAGCCAATGCCTAATGGGATGCGGCGCCTCTGACCCTAGCTGGCAGTGGTGGAGTTATTAGATGATGACCTTGTAATGAACCCAATGTTGATACTTTATTTACATTTTTATTTTATAGAAGAAGAAAACCCAGAAACAGCAGATGAAGTTTGATGGTAAGTTCTTATTCCACATGTTTCACTTTCTAAATGAGTAACAGATAACTCAGATAGAATATATTGAGCAGTTCGTAATAATAGCATCCATACCTTTCATAATATCAATCATAGTCCTGGAAGGTATGGGTTAGATTAAACTCTGACATGTATCATGGTTACTTTAAACTCTATCATGTATCATGATAACATTAAACTACTGACATGCATTGTGTTTAGATTGAACTAACATGTATCATGATACATCAAACTAACATGTATCAGGGTTATGCTGAATGATATTGACTGCTGTCCTGACATGTTACTCTACTGTTTATCTCTATACAGAATTGACGCGTCAATATAGGGAGGTAAGTGTTATTACTGGTTTGATACAGAACACAATAATATGTGTGAAGGTTCAAGGAGTTTAGTCGTCATTGTAGTACACAACGAAATACAGGTATGCAGTCTCTAGCAGCAGTTTAAGTTCACACACACACACACACACACACACACACACACACACACACACACACACACACACGCACGCACGCACGCACGCACGCACGCACACACACACACACACACACACACACACATCGCCCTGTCCATATTGTGCCCATCAAGTCCAGTCTGTTGTGTGTGTGGAGGGGCGGGGCGGGGGGGTTGTGGGGGTCTGAAGCTACTGCTCCTGGAGGAGAGTTGTCCTTAGTGCTTTGTTAGGGGGTTGGGGGTGATGGAGGCTACAGCTCTTGGGGAAAAGCTGTTGCTCAGTCTTGTGGTGCGGGCCCGGAGTGTGCGGTACCTCTCCCCTGATGGGAGGGGGACAAACAAGCTGTGTCCAGGGGGAGTTTTACCTGTGGTGATTGACCTTGCCTTCCTCTTCAGACGGTCAGCACACACAGAGTCCAGGTCTGGGAGCTCAGCTCCTATGATCTTTATTGCTGACCTAACTAGGGATCGACCGATACCGATTTTTTAGGGCCGATACGATACCGATATTTTTTCATCAGCCTTAGCCGATACGCCGATACGCCAATACCGATTTTCTTGAGCCGTTTTTTTTTTTTTTTTTTAAAGGAATATTTATTGAACTTCAATATAAAAAACAATATTTAACAAATAGTAAAAACAGGTGAAGTAGAACAAGTAAGAACAAGTAGATGAAGAATATTTAACAAATATTAAAAACAGCTGAGGTAGAACAAGAAAAAAAAAAATAAATAAAAATAAATCGGTGAAAATCAGCCGCGTATCGGCCGATACGATACACGTAAAAAACCCGAATATCGGCCGATAATATCGGCCGACCGATATATCGGTCGATCCCTAGACCTAACCATCCTGGCCAAGTCCCTCCTGCTCTCCGCTATGCAGCCTGCATACCACACACTGCAGCCCTGGCAGAGGATGCTCTCAATTGTGCTCCTATAAGAGTTAATGAGCAGGTGTGAGGATAAACCAGCCTGTTTGAGCTTCAGTAGAAAGAAGAGCCTCTTCTGGGCCCTCTTTACAAGGTTGGAGATGTTAGTAGCCCATGTTACCCTCTCCACTTCTTCCCCGTTGATGGTAAGTGGGGTCTGCGTGATGAGTCCACAAGTCCACAAGGATCTCATTTGTCTTGGTGGTGTTCAGGACCAGGTTGTTATCCACACACCACTCTGCCATGCGTTGGACCTCCTGCCTGTAATGGCCCTCATTGTTGTCACTAATGAGCCCCACCACAGTGGAGTCATCAGCTCATTTGATTATGGTGTTGGATGACTGGATGGGTACGCAGTCATTGATGAAGAGGGTTTATAGGGCTGGGCTGAGTACACACCCCTGGGGCGCACCGGAGGTCAAGGTTATAGTTGAGGATGTCAGGTCCCCTACTCTGACATTCTGCGGTCTGTTTGAAACAAAGTCCAGGATCCATGAGCAGAGTGAGGTGGGGAGACCAAGATGAATGAGTTTGAGGACCAGTTTATGGGGGATTGTGGTGTTGAAGGCAGAGCTGAAGTCCACAAAGAGCATCCTTACATATGTGTTGGGGTACTCCAGGGGGGACAGGGCTGTGTGGAGTGTGATGGAGACAGCGTCCTCTGGGGATCTGTTTGCCTGATGGGCAAACTGGTGGCTGTCCAGGTCCACAGGGATGCAGTCTCTGATGTACGCCAGTATCATCCACTCAAAGCACCTCATGATTACTGGGGTGAGGGCGACTGGGCGGTAGTCATTGAGGCAGATAATGGCAGATTCTATGTGGATAGGGAAGATGGTAGTGGTCTTAAGGCAGGTGGGATCTGCACCTTGTTGCAGAGAGAGGGTGAAGATGTCTGTAGAAGCTCCTGCTAACTGGTCGGCACATGACCTCAGTATACGGCCCGACACCCCATCAGGGCCAGTAGCCTTGTTGGTGTCAATCCTCCTCAAGGTGGACCTCACTGGTGAGAAGCAACAAACGCAAGTAGCTTTGTGGACGGTTCTATGGCGATGTTGCTATTTTACCGGCGGATAAATGACCTTTGCGCCCGACGCAAATCTAAAAAGGGTTGGTCTGAAGTAGCCTAATCACCTATAGGTGTGGTTTGGGCGTAACGTACAATAAACCAAACAAGTTGATATTTTGACAGGAATTTCAAACTTCAAATGGCTCAGTTTATGGCCAAATAATATGGCCTAATTCCCACATGGAATAGCGTTTTCTTCCACAACTTCAGAAATACTGAGTCCTCAAATAAATTTCGGCAAAGGAAACTTAATGCACACATGATATACGGTAACTGTGGATCTATTTAAGGATATACGCAAGACATTAATAAACATCGTTTCTTACCAGTATTGTATGCATTATCGTTACCGCCTTGTGTTCCTAATATGCATGTGTCCCCCCGTTAATACACATTGCCATGGACTGTATTATGTGTTACGTGTTTAGTTTGCGTGTTTTTAAACAGATTGACGCAAACACGCGCAGCCGCATTCATTAATTATTTTACATGCACACACGCGCACCCGCATTCTTTTTAACACTCACTCGCGGTTTAACAATGTTTTCTCCTGATCAAATACTCATCAATCCTAAAAGTTATGGGCTTGTACACGATGTCTGTGTCAAGAAAATATGTGTTTGATGTACGGTGTTTGCAGATGCATTGATTTAAAAGTACAACTTATTACTGCTGTATCAGCTGTTCTTTCCCAAATAATTTACCAAGAATGTGTAGCTAGGTAGATGAGCGAAGCAAAGTGTATGCGCGAGGTGCACAAGCAACATTGTGCATGCACCCTTAAAATAGCATCTGGACAACGTGCCACTGACTTTAAACCAGGTTTGTGGCGGAATTGTTTTCTGAAACTGCAAAATATCACCAGGGAACGTTAGCGCCAGAACACGCCGCCTCCTTTCGCCGAACCGCCCCTTGGGGCGCAAGATCATTCCCTAATTTAACGACCAGTGGCGGTGGAAGGAAAAGAACGCTCTGCGCCAGTTGCAAACCAGCAACGACACATGCGTCAGTGTAGAAAGTCAATTGGGCGGTACACGGTAGGGCCTCGGGTGTGTTACAGCTCCTGCTGCCGCACCAGAGACACGCCTCCACAATCCCCTGAACCATCCAGAGCGAGGTCATCACAGTGGTCTGATATTTGTAGTCAGTTATAGCTTTGATGCCTCTCCACATGCTCCTGGGGTCCGTGTTTTCAAAGTGACCCTCAATGCGCTGTCTGTACATGCCTTTAGCCTCTTTAAGGCCCTTTTTTAGGTCTCGTTGGGCAGTTCTATAGGCCAGCCTGTCCCCCGACCTGAAGGCAGTATCTCTCACCCTGAGCAGCGACCTCACATTACCGTAAAACCAGGGTTTCTGATTAGGGAACACCTTGATGGTTCTGGTGCGCAGTACTGTCTCGGTGCAAAACTGGATGTAGTCCAGGACGTTAGAGGTGTCCTCCTCCAAGTTGGCTCCCTGCGAAAATACCTCCCATACTGAGCTCTCAAAACAGACCTGTAGTGATGTAACAGCTTCCTCACTCCATACCTGTACTGTCTTCACAGCTGTTTTGGTTCTACAGCAACTGGTTTATAAGATGGAATCAGTGTCAAGGAGATATGATCTGATAATCTGAGGTGTGGGGATGGTGCAGCTTTATATGCCCTCTGTATATTTGTATATACTTGGTCCAGAGTGTTTTTTTATCTCTGGTTGGAAAGCATACATTTTTGTGGAGTTTTGGTAATACTTTCTTGGTAATACTGTCTACCTGGCAGTGGTGGAGTTATTAGATGATGACCTTAATGATGAACCCAATGTTGATATTTTGTTTACATTTTTATCTTATAGAAAGTGGAAAAAAACGACCTGGTTTGGGAGTTCAATGGTAAGTTCTTATTACACTTTGTAAATGAGTAACAGATCATTTATTAACATCCAGTGATTTGAAAGGGTTACTGACTCACACCGACTCAGATGATATCGCTGTGATTCAAAACATTTCTGGGGCGATGTGGCCAGCATAACGTCAGCTCAGTGGCGTTTATAACGTAGCTCACTGAGTCGGTCAGCGTTCACACTGGTCTCTGATAGGCCGACCGTATTGTAAACCAACGCCTCGCGGTCGGGCGGGTCGCTCGTCTGTTGGACAGAACCTCCAAGGGAAACTCACAACGCCTCTGAGTTGAGGACAACATCAATGGAGAAGCTTTGTGCAGTCTTGGGTTCTTCATTTTGCTTCGGTGTTCCTGCAAGTTAAAAATCATTTGGAGGAACTTCCACCATTCTTTAACTGAGTAATTAAAACAAGTAATCCAGGACACACAATTTTATGAGCCACAAAATGTCTTTACATATTCTTCAGGCCATATCTCGATAACTGCGTTCCCCTCCTTATTGCACCACGTCTGACTCACTTTAATCTCAAAAAGTTCACTTATACCTGGCTGAATATGCTTTTTATATTTCCTGTGTGTGGAAAAAGTGCACATCCCGCCCACGAGGCATTGTGTGTCTTGTGGGTGGGATATAGTTGACTGTGGTCAAGTCGGTCGCAGTTACATTTGGATTGCACCCATTTTCTATCCTTTATGGCAAATTAATTTAAATGGTTACGGCCGAGCTGACATGGAGAGTAAGCGACTTTTCCCATGTGACTACGTCCTGCTTTAAAAACAAGTTGTTAACACAGTTCAACCCGGTATCACGCGTTTTCGTGCTCATGCGCACGAACGTTAATCTATTGAATCGTGTCCCAGAGCACGATTTTCCGGCTTTTTTCGTGCTAAACAGAACGAAATGTAAACCAATGCAATTTGAATGGGAGCGTTTTTCGGACGAGAGAGAGAGAGAGAGTGTGCGCAGACAGTACAGTGCATCCTCTAGTTATATATATGTCAATATTTCTGATTTTTAAGCAGACCTCCTCAAAAACTGAAATGAACGTGCTCCACAGAACGCGGGTTTCTCAGACAATTATTGTGCTCCACAGAACAAAACGAGAGAGAGAAAGAGAGAGAGGGAGAGAGAGAGAGAGAGAGAGAGAGAGAGAGAGATAGGGAGGTATAGAGAGAGAGAGAGAGAGAGAGAGAGAGAGAGAGAGAGAGAGAGAGAGAGAGAGAGAGAGAGAGAGAGAGAGAGAGAGAGAGAGAGAGAGAGAGAGAGAGAGAGAGAGAGAGAGAGAGAGAAAGGCTTCAGAAGGGGTGTGCGCAGATACAATGCACCCTCTACTTATGTTGTGTGTGTCAAACAATAAATGTGTCAAAACAATAAATGCATCAAAGGGTAAATCTAGTGTACTATTTCGTTCTGCTACACAGAACGAAATTGAATCCATTGCGTTTCAATTGGGATATTTTCTTCAACCACAGAAGGGGTGTGTGCAGATAGTACATTGCACCCTCTACTTATGTATGTGTCAAAACCTATCAAGTGACATGGAATGGCTCCTTGTCCAAACCTTGCATGCTTGAAACTGGTGTCCCTTAAGGCTCTGTACTGGGGCCTCTTCTGTTCTCCCTCTATACCAGATCTCTGGGCTCGGTAATTGCGTCACACGGCTTTTCCTATCACTGCTATGCTGACGACACTCAGCTATTTCTCTCTTTCCCCTCATCTGATAAAGCCCTGATTGCAACACGCATATCGGAATGTCTGGCGGACGTCAGCACCTGGACAACTGCCCATCACCTGAGGCTTAACCTCACCAAAACCGAGCTCCTCCTAATCCCAGGGAAAGATTGCCCACACATGGACTTACTGGTCACCGTCGAGCACATCACTGTATCTCCCTCTCCAACTGCCAGAAACCTCGGTGTGGGATTGGACAATCAGTTATCCTGCACCGCAAACATCACTGCGGTGGCCCGATCCTGCAGATTTGCGCTTTACAACATCCGCAGAATCCTGCCCTTCCTCACAAGGGAAGCAGCTCAGCTTCTAGTCCAATCACTGGTCCTCTCCCGCCTCGAGTACTGCAACTCACTCCTGGCTGGACTTCCTGCCTCTGCGATTAAACCTTTGCAGCTCATCCAGAATGCGGCAGCGCGCCTCGTGTTCAACCTACCGAAGTTCTCCCATGTGACCCTCCTCTTGCGGGACCTCCACTGGCTCCCTGTAGTAGCTCGCATCAAATTTAAGACGATGGTACTGGCATACAAGGCAGTCGATGGAACTGCCCCTGCCTACCTCCAAGCACTGCTAAAGCCACAAACCCCAGCTCGATCCCTCCGCTCAACTGCCTCAGCTGGACGTCTGGTACCGCCATCGCTAAGAGCTAGCAAAGGCCGTTCAGCAAAGTCACAACTTTTCTCGGTTTTGGGACCTCAGTGGTGGAACGAGCTCCCTGCTGCTCTCAGGACCGCAGAGTCGCTCACTATCTTCCGAAAAAGACTCAAGACTCACCTGTTCAGAGTCCACCTCAACACTGCATAGCCACCCTCCTCCTTCTGGCCACCATTGTACACTGCTGAAGCGACTCTACATCATGACAGCAAAAAGCTGGACAGCCGGACATACAGCTATGAAATCCTACAACACCTTCACTCACAACAGCGCGATTACTGGGTGAACCTGCACCTACAGGGTAAACTCGCATGCCTACAGTGCGCGGACCCAGCAGTTTCCCATTCGGCGCTCCATAATCCAGCTGTTAACGCAGGCATTCTAAAATTTGTAATCAAAGCAAGACTGCAAGCACTCCCGACACAATATAACCTGGTAACCCTTCCTTTTACAGTCCCCTATTTACCCGGTACATACATGGTAAATCATAGTGTATTACTGGGTAATTACCACTGGTAATAAGAAGGTAAATACAGAGGTAGTTACCCGGTAAATACATGGTAAATCATAGTGTATTACTGGGTAATTACCACTGGTAATAAGAAGGTAAATACAGAGGAATTATCCGGTAAATTATAGTGTATTACTGTGTAATTACCACTGGTAATAAGAAGGTAAATACAGAGGAATTACAGCTGATGTACTAAGTAGAACCTCCACTATTACCCATCAACTCAACTAAGTAGTGTGTAGTTGTAACTGTTTTAGGTTGGTAATAACTCCGATATTGTGTACTTCCTATGAAATTAGGCAACCAATTCTTAGAAACACCAATTATCCAAGGTTTATGTTGGTAACAGCCCAAATTTAATGATGTACTATCTAGAAATTAGCATAGTACTTTCCAATAAAATACTTTTTCTTAGTTATTATTCATAGCTACACCCATTTAGAAAGGGTTTATTCGATTTACCACTAAGGAATTACTTACCTGGTAACAACCTCTGCAGGAACAGTTTTCCTCTAGTGTCATGGTACATCTTCTTAAATACTGGGTACGAAGCCGTTTGTTTCGATGGTATTACCAGGTTCTTACCATATAATTTATAATAGATACATTCCATTATCCATGCAGTCAACACAAACTTGTACCATGTTGTACGTTCTGCGACGTTACCAAGTAAAACACGACAATTTACCCAGTAAGTAAGCTGAAACTGTACTGTAAAAAGAAGCCTCGTTTGTTTCCATGGTATTACCAGGTTCTTACCATATAATTTATAATACATTCCATTGTCCATGCAGTCAACACAAACTTGTACCATGTAAGTTCTGCGACGTTACCAAGTAAAACACACCAATTCACCCAGTAAGTAAGCTGAAACTGTACTGTAAAAGGAAGCCTTGTTTGTTTCCATGGTATTACCAGGTTCTTACCATATCATTTGTAATACATTATTCCTTTTTCCATGCAGTCAACACAAACTTGTACCATGTACGTTCTGCGACGTTACCATGTAAAACACGACAATTTACCCAGTAATTAAGCTGAAACTGTACTGTAAAAGGAAGCCTCGTTTGTTTCAATGGTATTACCAGGCTCTTACCATATAAGTTGTAACTGGTTATTCCCTTTTCCATGCAATCAACACAAACCATATATGTTCTGCAACATCGTTCACCAGTAGTTAAGCACTTTAATTGTTGTTATAAAACCCAAAACCACTGTTGATGAAAGGCATATTAAAATTAAACAAAATCAAAGGCATATCTTTCAAACAATGCATATCTCACAAACAGGCACTGAACACTGAAATAATCATAAAAAAAAAAGAGCCGTCGACATCAACTCAATTTAAATGTTACTGATGGTGTTTTGATAAAACACATGACAGTGTTATGGCAAGTGACCACAAGGAAGACTGCTTCAACCTCTACAATTTGAATAAGTGGTGAATGCCATGCAGCAATCTGCCTATGGGAGCATCTTTGTGGTCATTCGCAAACCAATGAGTCCACTCGATGAATGAGAGATGACTCTTTAGTGTCTTCTCTGTGAGGTATCCCTGCAGTCTCCACATCTGGGATTTGAAGGCTGACCAAGACCTGACCAGGTACCTCCAATTCTCCCCTTCCATACTGTAATAAGGAATCAGAAGACAAGAAAATAAACATTAGGACTGTCAATTAATGAACATTTCTAGAACATGTAGAACTCAAAGATTATTTTGTTTATCAGTTAAGAAAGGATGCTGGTCCTCGGGCCATTGTGTTTGGTCATATTGAAAAGAGAAAAAGGCATAGCCATAAATACAGTTAATAGGACGGGAGGGGACAGGCTGTTAGCTCCGGTTAGCACTTTAGCATCGAGCTAGCGGAGCTTCGCCAAACTCACCGTTGAAAATCCACTTCTGTCTATATGTAAATGTGGTTCAGGTATACCAGACAATATTAAAATATTCATAATTTAAAAACGATGTAAAAAAAGAGGTTATAGTTAAAAAAAAAAGAGGTTATAGTAAAATTATTATGACCATGGAGCCTTTATTTCCTTGCCGTTATCATTGCATCCTTTCTCGTTATATCGATATGAATTCTCGAAACACAGTGGAAAAGAGAGAGAGGGAGCCATAGAGAGGGACACTGATGCACTGCGGAGCCAAGTAACTGATGGGCATATATACATATATACTATATATATATATATATATATATATATATATATATATATATTTATATATACCTATTCTGAGAAACGCTCCAATCCTAAATGCATGGGTTTACATTTCGTTGTGAGCAGTACGAATAATGTCGGACGATCGTGCTCTGGAACACGATTCAATAGAAAATAGTCAGAAAAATAATTGACATATATATAACTAGAGGGTGCACTGTACTGTCTGCACTCTCTCTCTCTCTCTCTCTCTCTCTCTCATCTGAAAATTGCTCCCATTAAAAATGCATTGGTTTACATTTCGTTCTGTGTAGCAGGGAAACATTGGAGAAACGCCCCCATTCAGAATGCATTGGAGTACATTTCGTTTTGTGTAGCATGGACACATCAGAGAAACACTCCCATTCAGAATGCAGTGATTTACATTTCGTTGTGTGGAGCACAACGAAATGTTTGAGGAGGTCTGCTTCAAAAATTTAAAAATGGAAATATTGACATTTAAATAACTAGAGGGAGCACTGTACTATCTGCGTACACCCCTTCTGAAGCCTCTCGCTCTCTCTCTCTCTCTCTCTCTCTCTCTCTCTCTCTCTCTCTCTCTCTCTCTCTCTCTCTCTCTCTCTCTCTCTCTATCTCTCTCTCTCTCTCTCTCTCTCTCTCTCTCTCTCTCTCTCTCTCTGTGAGAAGGTGAAATCCTCCCCCTTCTCACTGTCCCGCATTGGAGGAATTATTATTATATTGTGTGTGTGTATACATTAGATTGGGCTGGTATAGAATTGGTCTTCCGTCCCGGTAGGGGGCAGTATGCTAAGGGAGCTTAGGATCAAAGTATCAGGGAATAGCCCAGGGGGGTGTTGATAGAAACAGCTGTTTTTTAAATAGCTTTAGGTTCTGCACAGGGTGTGGGTATATATGAATTTGGTGATTGTTTGTTTAGTATTATGTTTGTTTAGTATTCACACAATGTACTTTCTGTTCAGTTATGTTGGATTGTTAGCTTTAGGTAAATGTTCCCCCAGCTAATGGTCTGGCCCATATGGCCGTGATTGGTCCAATTACCATTTCCCTATTTAAGGGCCTTTTCATTTGGTGTTTGGGGCTGAAGGTGGTGCTGGCTTGGAGTGAGGCCAGTACGAGAAACGTATGTTATGGTATGCTGTTTTATGTTATCTTAGTTTGGTTTGCTGACTGATGCAGTCATTTCCTTTTCATTTTTGAACGTTGCTCTATTTTTGTGAATGTTTGGAGAGATTAAAACTTCACTTTTCTTAGTCGTCAGTCCATTGCCCTCATTCTTGCCCACACTCGCGATACCCAGTTGCCCGTATCCCAGATACGTGGGGCGACCACTCCGGTCCCTCACACTCTCCCTCTCTTTCTCTCTCTCGTTTCGTATTGTGGAGCACTTTAATTGTCTGAGAAACACGCGTTCTGTGGAGCACATTCGTTTCAGTTTTGGAGGAGGTCTGCTTAAAAAATCAGAAATATTGACATATATATAACTAGAGGGTGCACTGTACTGTCTGCGCACACGCTCTCTCATTCGTCTGAAAAACACTCCCATTCAAAATGCATTGGTTTACATTTCGTTCTGTGTAGCACGAAAAAAGTCGGACAGTCGTGCTCTGGGACACGATTCAATAGATTAACGCCTGTGCGCATTAGCACGAAATCGCGTGATCCCGGGTTGAACAGTTCATACAGAAACCGCTCTGCCTACACACTAACAAAAAATCAAGCATGTTATAGACGAGTCTGAGCGCGTTAAAAACCTAAAGCAAACCAACCAGAGTTCACTTGGAAGCGGACAAAGAACCCCGTTTTCAAGCAGACCAAGGTTTTATTGTTCTGTCCAAACTAGAGAAGAGAAAATAATAAAGAAAGGAAAAAGTAATACAGTTTGCTGCCCTCACTAGTTTTTATCTTGCAGCCAACTTTGCTCACTGAAGGGGGGGGGGGGGGGGGGGTTACTGTTTGATGCTAAATCCACATTTGAGTTTCCACATCAAAGTTAGTCTGTTTGATGTAGAATCACAGAAACCCCCAGACTCATTTAAAGTACAGAGACCCCAAGCACCAGGGGCCGGTTGCACCAACTGGGCGTAACCCTGGTCGTAACTACGCCTGGTCGTAACTTGGCGTTCTAAGTCCAACCTAACCGTTACGCCGGTTGCACCAACTGGGCTTAGCGTTCTTTTCACTAAGACCAAGGCGTAAATCCTACGCCTGGTCAGGGGGAGGCGTAGAGTCGAAATTTCTGCTGTTTCCATAGCAATTACAATGATAAAAAAAACGTTACAATCAATCCATCCAGCGCTAATATGGCACGTATTATCCATAGGGTGTACAACGAGCGGGCATTTAGACGGGAAAGGGTAATTAGGGACAGAAGCAATCCATTGGACATTTATAATGACGAGGAGCTGATTGAGAGGTTTCGATTCTGTAGGAGAGATCTGTTTGAATTAATAGAAGAGCTGTCAGCTCATTAATCAGTTGTAAATATTGTTTTAATCATGTATATATGTTTTTTATAGGCCGACACGAACTGTAAATCCGGTGACAGCTCTTCTATTTATTCGAACATATCTCTCCTACAGAATCGAAACACCTCAATTAGCTCCTTGTCATTTGATGATGTTCACTGCATTGCTTCTGTCAAAAATAACCATTCCCGTCTAAATGCCTGCTCGTTGTAAACCAGACAATACATATTGTACTCACTTTCGTTTGCAGTGTTTGATTGTTATGCATTAAAAAAATTGATGAACGAAAATGAATGAAAGAATGATTGGAAGGAATATTTATTTGAACAGTAAATCTTAATTTGAACAGTAAAAAGTAAAACATTAAAACACAGAAATATAATATAATAAATATAATAATATAATAAATAAATATAATCAAACAATTATCCTAACTCTAAAATATTTATTTACATTATTTACATTGTACAGGGATGGTCACGGTTGGTCTTCAAAAATAATTGTTTGGGGCCTAATTTGTTGCTGGAGCAAATTAATTTGGAGCCGTAATTTAATTTTTTCTAATTCAATTTTTTTGGTCTCTGCCTCTAATTTAATGGTCTCCTTCTCCACCCGGACAATTTCCTTCTCCATGAGGACCTGTTGAAGGTCCTCACTTCTCCTCCGCTTCGTTGCCGGGGGTGGGGATGGAATTGGACAGGAAGGGGTTGCCACTACTGGTTCCATCGGTGGTGGTGGTGTTGAGCTGGTAGTGGCACTTTCCAAGTCTGAAACAAAATGTGAATTTATTAATTCTGGGCAATAAGGCTAGTCCTGCTTATTCAACTAACAAACCATCCTCAATAAATATGCTAGGCTACATACCTTCTTCCAACTGCTCCGGCGGTTGAGGACATCCGCTGTCCACCCCGTCCAACCCGACGAAGGCTGGTGAATCCTCCCCGAAAATAGCGACGATAATGTCACTATAGGGTGACGTTTTCGGGGGAGGACCACCGCCAGTGGGATGGTGCTTTAGAGAAGAGACGTCCTTCTTGGCCCGGGACAGGAGGTCTTTCCATTTCTTTTTGATGTCACCATCCGTCCGATGACAGCCTGAGTCCGAACAGCTGTTCAGACTCTCCATAATAAATCTCCATGTCTCTTGCTTTGTTTTGTTTTTTACGACATTGGACTGCTTGGCAGTCAGTGCCGTCTTATTCTCACTGTATAATTCTATTAATTTTCTAATTTCAACGTCGGTGAAGTTAACTTTTCTCTTTCTGTTTTCCTCCATCATGTCGGTTTGTCGGATTTGTCGATTTGTCGGATGTTGGTAAAATAGTAAACAGCTGTTGTCACGAGGTATCCTAGCAACACGGTGATATGCGCATCACATGGAACATTCACATGGCCGCGCATGGCTAAGACCGGGCGTAGTTGAGACCAGTCGTAAGTCCCGTTGGTGCAACCGGCGTTAGTTCCATTCTAACGCCAGGTCGTAACTAAGACCAACTTAGCAGTTACGACCAGGCTTGGTTACGCCCAGTTGGTGCAACCGGCCCCAGGACAGCGTCTGTACACCAAGAGTACAGAACCGCTTTGGTCCACGAGGACGCTTCAGAACCCCCACGGGAGAGTGCTCCGAGAGAGCCGCTCTGAGAGCCGCTCAGAGAGCCGCTCAGAGAGCCGCTCAGAGAGCCGCTCAGAGAGCCGCTCCGAGAGCCGCTCTGAGAGAGCCGCTCTGAGAGCCGCTCTGAGAGAGCCGCTCTGAGAGAGCCGCTCTGAGAGAGCCGCTCAGAGAGCCGCTCAGAGAGCCGCTCTGAGAGCCGCTCCGAGAGAGCCGCTCCGAGAGAGCCGCTCCGAGAGAGCCGCTCCGAGAGAGCCGCTCAGAGAGAGCCGCTCTGAGAGAGCCGCTCTGAGAGAGCCGCTCAGAGAGAGCCGCTCAGAGAGAGCCGCTCAGAGAGAGCCGCTCTGAGAGAGCCGCTCAGAGAGAGCCGCTCTGAGAGCCGCTCTGAGAGCCGCTCTGAGAGCCGCTCTGAGAGAGCCGCTCAGAGAGAGCCGCTCTGAGAGAGCCGCTCAGAGAGCCGCTCTGAGAGCCGCTCTGAGAGAGCCGCTCTGAGAGCCGCTCTCTGAGCGCTGGTGGGCTTGTTATCTTGGTGTGCAGCTGTGCCATTTAAACTTCAAACTGTAAAAAAGGACCTTCAAAGCTTTCTCTACAATGTTGGGGATTTTGTTACGTCTTTTCTTTTGTTGATGAGCGGTGCTTGATGTTACACGTTACATAAGGCATAGGTTATATTAACATGTTTCATGGTTACATTCAACTCTTAACATGTACTAAGATAACATTAAATTAACAAGTATCATGGTAATGCTGAATGATAGTGGCTGCTGTCCTGACCTGTTGATGTATTGTTTATCTCTATATAGAACCGTTTTATAGAAGACGTCTGAAGGTAAGTGCTATTACTGGTTTGATACAGAACACAATAACATGTGTGACCCTAGCTGGCAGTGTTGTTATTAGATGATGACCTTGTAATGAACCCAATGTTGATATTTTATTCACATTTTTATTTGATTGAAAAGGAAACAGAGGAACCAAACAGGAAGTTAAATGGTAAGCTAATATTCCACATGTTTCTCTTTGTAAATGAGTCACAGATCATTAATTAGTATCCAGTGATCTGCAAGGGTTACTGACTCACACCAAGTCAAATGATATCGCTGTGATTCAAAACATTTCATCTAGAGTGAGAGCCTACCTAGCAGAGGGACCAGAGTGGCAGACCTACTGTACAACATCATCTAGATCAGGGCTCCTCAACCTCTTTATTACTGAGGCCCGGTATGCATATTTATATGGGGGGTTATTGTTAGGGTTGGTGTGAGGCCTCTCCTGTTGTCCTGTATTAGTGAACTTCAAAATATGAATGTCCACTACATTTTTCCCCACTGATACAGTAAGCGCCATAAATCCTTTCCTGAAACCTGTTCCACACACATAACGACCCAACATAACAACAGTGGCATGAAGACTTTATCATGTGTAGCAGGCTAGTGGCTGTGGGGTTTCCACGCTACCAAGTTGAATAGCAAACCACACAATACACAGAGCAGTACAACGTCACATGATTTATTTACCAGGTGAATAACAATCACCGTGGTGGGAAAAGGTTAACCGTAGGCGGTCGGTGCACAGTGGGGATAGTCAGAAGGTCCTCTCCCCCTCTCTCTCTCTCTCTCTCTCTGTGGTAGCCTGCTCTCCCCTTTAAGCCCAAGTACTCCTGCCTAATGCACTTCAGGCTTGCATCGTTAAGGGAGTTACTTGTGTTACTTACTTTCGTTAATTGATAAGAATATATGGGGCAGTTCATAATAATAGGATGGATACGTTTAATAATATCAACCATAGTCCTGGGAGGTAAGGGTTAAATTGAACTCTAACATGTATCATGTTACATTAAACTAACATGTATCATGGTTGCATTAAACTAAAATGTATCATGGTTACATTAAATTAACATGTATCAGGGTTATGCTGAATGATATTGACTGCTGTCCTGACATGTTACTGTATTGTTTATCTCTATATAGTATGGATTGATCGACTTCTGGAGGTAAGTGTTATTACTGGTTTGATAAAGACCACAATAATATGTGTGACCCTAGCTGGCAGTGGTGGAGTCATTTAGATGATGACCTTGTAATGAACCCAATGTTGATATTTTATTCACATTTTATTTTATAGAAAGAGGAAATGACCAATACAGACAATAACCATGGTAAGTTCTTATCCCACATGTTTAACTTTGTAAATGAGTAACAGATCATTTATTAATATCCAGTGATCTGCAAGGGTTACTGACTCACACCAAGTCAAATGATACCGCTGTGATTCAAAACATTTAATCTGATTGTACCAGAGAGTCAGAGCCTACCTAGCAGAGGGACCAGAGTGGCAGACCTACTGAACAACAGCATCTAGATATTAGATTATAGAATGGAGCTATCCATGTATATAAGCCATACTCTCGTAGCTGGGGCGATGTGGCCAGCATAACGTCAGCTCAGTGGCGTTTATAACGTAGCTCACTGAGTCGTCATGACAACACAGAGCAGGGACAAAGGGTAGAAAGACTTCTGTCCTTGTTTGACCACGATAATGTCAGCCGTCTCCCTACAAGTATTCAGTCTGTCAAGATGTTCTTCTGTGTAGAGGCTAATTCAGAGTGGAAACCAGGAACTGGTTCAACTGATTCTACATGATTAGAGTATATGGAGCAGTTCATAATAATAGGATGGATATGTTTCATAATATCAATCATAGTCCTGGGAGGTAAGGGTTACATTGAACTCTAACATGTATCATGTTACATTAAACTAACATGTATCATGGTAATGCTGAATGATAGTGACTGCTGTCCTGATATGTTGCTGTATTGTTTATCGCTATACAGAATTGGCTGATCAAATACGTAAGATGGTAAGTGTTATTACTGGTTTGATACAAAACCCCATAATATGTGTGACCCTAGCTGGCAGTGATGGAGTTATGAGATGATGATCTTAACGGACCCAATGTTGATATTTTGTTTACATTTTTATTTGATAGAAAATACTAAAAGAGGAACAGGATGTGGTGTTTTACAGTAAGTTATTTTTCTACATGTTTCACTGTGTTAATGAGTAACAGATAACTTATTAATATCCAGTGATTTGCAAGGGTTACGGACACCAAGTCAAATGATATCACTGTGATTCAAAACATTCTATCTAATTGTAGCAGAGAGTCAGAGCCTACCTAGCAGAGGGACCAGAGTGGCAGACCTACTGAACAACATCCTCTAGATATTAGATTATAGAATGGAGCTATCCATGTATATAAGACACTACTTTCATAGCTGGAGCGATGTGGCCAGCATAACGTCAGCTCAGTGGCGTTAATAACGTAGCTCACTGAGTCGTCATGACAACACAGAGCAGGGACAAAGGGTAGAAAGACTTCTGTCCTTGTTTGACCACGATAATGGCAGCCGTCTCCCTACACGTATTCAGTCTGTCAAGATGTTCTTCTGTGTAGAGGCTAATTCAGAGTGGAAACCAGGAACTGGTTCAACTGATTCTACATGATTAGAATATATGGAGCAGTTCATAATAATAGGATGGATATGTTTCATAATATCAATCATAGTCCTGGGAGGTAAGGGTTACATTAAACTAACATGTATCATGTTACATTAAACTCTAACATGTATCATGTTACATTAACCTAACATATATCATGGTTAAATTAAACTAACATGTATCATGGTAATAAACTCTGACATGTATCATAATTACCTTCAACTAACATGTATCAGGGTTCTGCTGAATCACATTGACTGCTTCCCTGACATGTTACTGTATTGTTTATCTCAAAATAGAATTCATTGATCAACTTCTGGAGGTAAGTGTTATTACTGGTTTGATACAAAACACAATACTATGTGTGACCCTGGCTGGCAGTGGTGGAGTTATTAGATGATGACCTTGTAATGAACCCAATGTTGATATTTTATTCACATTTTTATTTGATTGAAGAAGGTAAAAAAGGAACAGAAGAGGGAGTCAGCGGGTAAGTTCTTATCCCACATGTTTCACTGTGTTAATGAATAACAGATTATTTATTAATATCCATTGTTTTGAAAGGGTTATTGACACCAAGTCAAATGATATTGCTGTGATTTAAAACATTTAATCTAATTGTACCAGAGAGTCAGAGCCTACCTAGCAGAGGGACCAGAGTGGCAGACCTACTGAACAACATCATCTAGATATTAGATTATAGAATGGAGCTATCCATGTATATGAGACACTACTCTCATAGCTGGGGCGATGTGGCCAGCATAACATCAGCTCAGTGGCGTTTATAACATAGCTCACTGAGTCGTCTTGACAACACAGAGCAGGGACAAAGGGTAGAAAGGGTGCTTCCATTGAAAATATCAATGGAACAACTTTGTGTGGTCTTGGGTTTTTTCATTCTGATTTGGTCTACAAATTAAAAATGATTTTGAGGAACTTCCAACATTCTTTAACTGAATAATGGAAAAACAATTAATTGGTGACTCACACTTTCACCACAGAATCCCTTTATATAATCTTCAGACCATCAGGGCTAAGGGCATAGGCCATATAGGCGGTCGCCTGGGCACGTCACCTCTAAAAGGAAAAAATAAAATAATATTAATGATAATACAATTCATCGGGCACCCTTCCCCATGTTCTGCCTTGCGGAAAGAAATTAACAAATAAGGACAGAAAAAAATGTAATCCACTTGGCTGCCCTCAGAGGTTTCATCTTGTAGCCTACTTTGTTCACTGAAAGTGGGGGGATGGGTTACTGTTTGATGCGAAAAAATCTCCAGACTCATTTGAAGTGCAGAGACCCCAAACACCAGGACAGCGTCTGTACACCAAGAGTACAGAACTCTCTCAGAGCTGCTCTGAGTGCTGCTCCGAGAGATCTGCTCTGACTGTAAAACTGTAAAAAATGAACTTTGAAAGCTTTTTCAACGTTGTTGGACATTTTGTTACATCTATTATTTTGTTGATAAGTGCTGCTATCCTGGGTCCAGCGCACAAAGTTGAACATATCTAAACTGTATTGCTCAGTTGAAAAAAGGCCGAAAGAGAGAGGCAGGCTTCAGGCGAGGAACTTAGAAAATGGAGAAAACAGTAGGAGGGGGAAAGGAAAGCCTTCATTTGTGGTGGCTAGCTAGCTACTCTGCAGCAGCAGCTACAGGTTTTCTTTGTGATGTTAGGCTAACTTTATCTACTCTATAACCGTCCAGGTGGAGCTGCTGGAGAAGGGACAGCTCGTTACACATCCACACCTCTCCTCTCTCCGGAGCTTGTACGTTTAACCCATTATTTGTGGTCTCTGTGTCATTAATAATAAACTGCTATTTATTTTTTATTATTATAGTTATTATTATTATTATTATTGTTGAATGTTACAGTTACACCTTGTTACTAATTAATTGTAGTTCTTGGTCAAATGATATAAAGTGTATTTGTACAGTGCCACCTTATATGTAGTAGAATGACAGAGGACTTGATGCAGTGGTAACAGTATGGATGAACTGTGTGTTTGAACACAGCCTGCAGGTCTAGAGACATCCATCCCTCCAGCTCCCTCCAGTGAAACACAGCCTGCAGGTCTAGAGACATCCATCCCTCCAGCTCCCTCCAGTGAAACACAGCCTGCAGGTCTAGAGACATCCATCCCTCCAGCACCCTCCAGTGAAACACAGCCTGCAGGTCTAGAGACATCCATCCCTCCAGCTCCCTCCAGTGAAACACAGCCTGCTGAAGGTGAGTTGTGTTAATTATGTTATAGCTTCAGTTATATAATGAGAATGACAATATGAACTAATCCAGATTCTATTAAATATCCACGATCATTTCACCCTGTACCTCTGAAATGTTTTATCCACAAATAGATGCGAGGGAATCTATTAGACTATATTAGAGTGCAACTTAATCCCATCAAAAAATAATTTAAATCAAGATGACCTTTGGACCTTTTTTCACTTGTCTAATTGAACACTACTGGTCAACCGTTATCTATAGTCATGCTCATTGTGTGTGTCTTGTTTTTTGTGTGTGGTTGTGTGGGTTGGTTGTGTTACTGGTTTTGGGGGGTGGTTGTGTGTGTCTGGCTGAGTCTCTACTTGTGTTGGGTGTTTGTGTTTCTGGGTGAGCCCCTGGTTGTGTGGAGTGGTAGTGTATCTCTGGTTGTGTGTGTCTGGCTTTGTGTGAGTTTTTGGCTGTGTGTGTGTGTGTGTGTGTGTGTGTGTGTGTGTTTCTGGTGGGGTGTGTCTGGCTGTGTGTGTCTGTTTGTGTGTGTGTCTGGCTGTGTGTGTCTGTTTGTGTGTGTGTCTGGCTATGTCTGGGCTGTGTGTTTGTCTGGTTGTGTGTGTGTGTGTGTGTGTGTGTGTGTGTGTGTGTGTGTGTGTGTGTGTGTGTGTGTGTGTGTGTGTGTGTGTGTGTGTGTGTGTGTGTGTATGTGTCCTCATCTCCACCTGAGAGTACCCAGCTGCAGAGCTGCTCCACTGGGCTTCAGTCTTCAGTGAGTGTTGCTGCATGTGGAGGCTGGCTGTATGTCCTGACTCTCTGCTGCATTTTCTTCCAGAAACTACACCACTAATGTCCAGTGAATCTCCTGCACCAACCGGGGACCACCAAGAACACACTTCAAGAACAAGTACCCCTGATGGTCATGATGATGACCAGAGTCTGGGTCCTGAGGACGATGTCATCAGGAGAGACATTAGCGCCTCCCAGTTTATCCCCTCCTCCTCCCAGTCCACCTCCCAGTCCACCCCCTCCACCTCCCAGTCCAGCCCCTCCACCTCCCAGTCCACCTCCCAGTCCACCCCCTCCACCTCCCAGTCCATCCCCTCCACCTCCCAGTCCATCCCCTCCATCTTCCCCTCAGCCCGCAGGTCTGGTGCTGGAGAGAGAGACATCGAGATGGGTCCAGGATCAGACCCTAAGTATCAACCGTGATTCACTATTGAAGGGGAATGACATTGCAGGAGACAAAGTTACACAGTTCTAGAAATTCTGGATCAACATGAAAGTGAATCTGATGATTCAAACTCAGAAACTAGAGGAGGAAATACACCAGTCTGATTCCTCCCTGATGCCAGCTTTCACAGGAGAAGGGGAGTGGTGTGTTTAACATCATTATTTGATCAATCCTCACATTATTCTTTTATATGTGGCTCACAGAGCAAAGAGAAGCGAGGTGTTGATAAATGTGATGGGTAACGTTGGCTTGGGTCCAAGCTCCACCTCTCTTGAGCGACCACCAAGGAAGACAATATTTTCTTCATGATATATTTTTTTACAACGTTACGAACTATTTTGTAAACGATGACACGTACATATTTCACCCATGCAAGTATCTTTTCTTGTTGTTTTTCTGCTAACCTTTTAGTAACGTCACTTTTTTGAAGGCTTTTGACCGTAATCATTTAGGGAATAAAATGTGAAATAACAAATGCAAAACCTATAATGAAAATATCTCCCAATGTACTGCACTGTATTTCAATGGGGTAACCTTATTTACATTTAATGTCTTTTGTTTTTTTTAAGTAATTCCTGTACTTTACTTTTTTTTTTTAATCAGGACGCATTTGGGGTGCTGGGATTAGCATTACATGGCCTTCTTTCATGTGTCAGTCAAACATTGGTAGTAACATATTGTTTGTGATCAAGTGGAGTCAGAGAGGGCTGGTTGTGGGGTATTCTGTGATGAGAGCACACTAATAAAGGGTTGAACATTGCGTCTTAGATTGTGGTCTGTTTGTGACAAGGGACCTGGAAACTCCACCTAAAGTCTGGTCTCACGGGAAGATTGCAAAAACACAAAAAGGGCCCAAGGCCGCTGTAGA
Source organism: Gadus morhua (assembly GCF_902167405.1). Lineage (NCBI taxonomy): Eukaryota > Metazoa > Chordata > Actinopteri > Gadiformes > Gadidae > Gadus > Gadus morhua. The sequence continues at coordinate 148,067 of NW_021964147.1, read as the reverse complement.
CTAAGACAGGGAAACAATCCAAACAAAGGAAGAAAAGACAGGTCACCTTCTGAAGAGTCAGGGAGCAGGCAGAGGGCAGAACCCCAGGCAAAGGCCAAAAAGAGGCAGGAACCAGACAGGCAGGAACCAGGCAGGCAGACTACAGGGCCTTTTGAACTGACTAGGTAAGCCAAGACCAAACGTAAAATCAATCTAACAAGGTGGCACTGACAGCCCAGGATATACACAGGCTGAGTTAACACACAATGAGGAACAGGTGAGCAGGAAAAAGGGAGAGAAACTAACACCAGCAGGATTTACAGAGGGCTGCTTAAGGTAGCTGGTTTAACATACTGAGTTTAATCCTGCGCCGGTTGACTCAGAGTTCAGGGTTGAAAAGCAACTCTGGGTTTTCGGTTTCAGAACAGGTGATCAGCGTTGGGTTAATCAACTCTGAGTATGTTCACTCTGGGTTGAGGGCGTGGCTGTTGACTATGAAGAGCCATCATCAATGGATCTCTGATAACATGATCAAACATGGACCAAAAGCGTAGATCCACTTACTTTTCCCCCACGGAATTGGAAATTCTGATGAACGCGTATGTCGAGCAGTTACCCATTTTAACAAAAAAAAAAAGCAATACCGCCGCGGCTGCGAGAGCACGAGATAGAGCTCGGCAGGAAATAGCTGAACAAGTCAATGCGTGAGCAAAAATATGAGTAAAATAAAATAAGGTTTAATATCTTCCACTTATTCAATATGTAAAAATTGTGTGTGTGTGTGTGTGTGTGTGTGTGTGTGTTGCGGCGATCCGGCCCCAGGAATGTCTCTCACGTCAGAAATACCACACTCCAAGATGCGTTCAAAGCCCGGTGGGGCGTTTATTCATTAATAAGAAAAGTAAACTGCGGGGTCGGTACCCAACGCAGGAAAAACAAAAATCATACAAGTGACTCCGTGAGCCACGCTGGCGTCCAGGGAATTGTCTGGTGCGTGCCTTGTCGGCGCACGTCGTCCTAGGGTGCGCCGCCGGGAAAATCCGTTAGATCCAGCAGTCTGCTTGGCCGTATCGGGTCCTGGGGTTACTCTCGTCCGCTCTGTCTCCCGGTTTGCCTCTCTGGGAAAACAAACAGCATTTTAAAGGGTGCCTCACCCTCCGTCGCAGGTGTTCTCCATTCTGTTGATTGGCGTTACGCAATGGATGCTCTTTGGCTCCGGCTGGTGGATATCAGCGGTATACGCCCTCCACCACCTCTCCCTTGGGCCGCCTGGCCTGAGGGTTTGGGGCCGGGTTGCCACAGTGTGTGTCAATTTACGCAGGAACAACCCGAGTTGCCCCAAGAGGACTTGGCAGCAAATGAAGATGAAGTACAAAAATATAGTTCAAACAGGTAAACTAATGTTTAATTTGAAATCAAATCAATTGTGCTGTTTTGCCTGCTCTACCTAATTTAACAGCTATTATTCAACATGTGATGGGCCTATATTTAAGCAGAAAATGTAAGTAGTACATTTCTCAGCCACCCCGACACTGCCAATATTTAATAGGATTTAGATATATTAGAAGGCTACACCTAGGCAAAATGCATTATATATATTTATACAACGGGGGGCCTAAATCCAGCGATCTGATTGGTTCCTAACTGTTGTATAATGAGCGTATACATAACTGCTATGACGCCCGATTATTTTGTGAAAGTATCACTCCGCGCCTTGAAGTGGAAACCGTTATAACCGTTCTCTCGGAGGGACGCTAAAGTGTGTTGCATAGCGACCGTCGTGCATTTTGAAGGCAGCCAGGAGGGACTACTTTTTGGTAGTCTTTAATAAAACGGCTACTTTGACTTTCTTGGTTTCTTTTTAAATGTAGTGTGTCTATGACTTTCGTTTTGCCACAATAGTAACCGTTGTATAAAAGCAATAGATCACTTCAGTCAGTGGCATGTGCTCATTATACCACTGTGAAGGGGGTCGCCGGCCCTCCGCTGCGCGTCGGGCCGGACAACGCCCCTTAACAGTGGTATAATGAGCACATACCACAGCCTGGCGTGATCTATTGCTTAAATATATAACGGCAGGCAGCGCAGGAGGCGGGGGTAACCATGGCAGCCGCGGCGTGTTCAGCGCCGAGGCACCTAAAACACGCCAGGTGCCCGTCACCCGGAGCCAGAGAAAAGGGACAGGAGGTGCACTGAGGCCCTGAAAAGGGCCTAGCGCTCATAGATGCGCTCTCCAGTGGCCCTGAAGAGGGCCGTCGCCTCGCTCACAAACGCTTTTTCGTTTGATCAGTACAATTGCTGAAAGGAAAGGGAGGATGAGCGGCGGTATGCGCCGCCTTATATACACGGTACCGTGGGAAATGTGGGCGGTGCCCACATTGATTGGTGCATAGTTGAAATTTTCAGTGAGCGAGAGCACGCGCACGGGACAAACCCATAAGGCGAAGCCTAGACGGCCTAGCCTACATGAAATAGAACAGGAGCGGACCAATCTACTATCCTCCCCCCAGGATAGGATGTACACTACACACCCTGAAACTAAACCTGTTGTCTGGTCCATCTCATCTCAGATGTGAATCTGAGGGACTGAAACTGATGAGACCAGGAACTGATTCAACTGATTCTGAATGTGGAGATCAAGGTCCACATGCAGGACTAGTGGCAGGAGTAATACCAGGAGTCATACTGGTAATGGCTTTAATAATCATAGCCATTATTCACAGGAAGAAAATAAAAGGCAAGTATTGCATTAAGCTAACATGTATCAGGGTTACATTAAACTAACATGTATCATGGTTATTATACTGAATGATAGTGGCTGCTTTCATGTAGTTGCTGCTGTTCTGACATTACTGTATGTTCCTGTATTGTTAATCACACTATAGCTTGGAAACCAACCTCATCCTCATCTTCAAAACCGCTTATCCGGGGGCAGCAACTCTAGCAGGGGGCCCCAGACTTCCCTGTCCCGGGCCACATTGACCAGCTCTGACGGGGGGATCCTGAGGCGTTCCCAGGCCAGTGTTGAGATATAATCTCTCCCCCTAGTCCTGGGTCCTCCCCGAGGTCTCCTCCCCACTGGTCGTTATGGAACACCCCCCCAAGGGAGGCGCCCAGTGGGCATCCTACCAGATGAACCCCCTCCACTGACTCCTTTCTAGGCAGAGCAGCAGCGGCTCTACTCCGAGTTCCTCAGGGATGGCTGAGCTTCTCACCCCATCCCTGAGGGAGAGCCACCCTCCTGAGAAAACCCACCTGGGCCGCTTGCACCCACCATCTCGTCCTTTTGGTCCTCACCCACCCTTCTTGACCATAGGTGAGGAACGAAGATCAACCGGTAGATCCTCATCTATGGTCATGGACATCCACCCTTAAAGGGGAACTATGCAACTTTGGCCACTTCTTCGCTGTTTCCTTGGTTTGCGCTCGCACTGAGCTCCCCCTACAGCTTCGGAGGAGATATTTTACAACACTGTCGTAACAACTCATTGACGACCCTTCCCCATCCACTTCTACGCTTGCCATATGCATTTGTCTTCAAAGAAGCCGGCGAATGCTTGGAGTCATGTCCGATGTAGATGTTCATAAAGAGTAGACAAGGTTATACATTTTGAAAGGGTGTATGTGTTACAATAAACCCATCCTTTTTTATAGTTGACGGGGAGATGTTATATCCTAGATTAGAATGGTTTTATCTTTGGTTGTTGAACAGAACGATCAGTGTATGAGTGCTGGCCAAGATAATACATAACGATAGCATGAACAATTTGCGCAGCAATCGTACATTTAGGTATCTGCTCAAGTACATCACTTGTGTACGGAATTACAGGGAAATGGATTCAGAGATCGAGACGGTATGCTGTCGCTAGTCCCCGCAGGAGTTCTCATAGGCAGATGCTGTGTCTGGAAGATTAGGGACACTGTTACGTGCCGACAGCGGAAAAGTGCCTGTTAGGCGTTCTTCCCTCCTGGTCTTCTTTCTCTCCCTCTCCTGTTTACTCTTTTTTTTCTATAGGATCCTGACGACTTAATTGGAGCTCAACTGTGCAGTCTCATCCTGCTGCTGATTGGTTGCCTTGGACCAGGAAATTGGCATAAAACCATGCCGGTCGGCCGTCACTGGGCCTTCCTTGTTTTGCTGGGCCTTCCAGAATATTTTGTGCAAGGTATGTGAGGGAAGACGGAGGACAAGTTAAAGCTAGAGTGGGCGATTTGGGAGAAAACAGCCGTTGCGTTCTCTCTGGTCCCTCCCTGCCACGCTCTCCCTGCTGTAGCTCCTCCCTCCGAAAGTCAGTTAATGCACGTTCATGTGAATTCTGTTACATTGATAGGAAGACGAAACACCATGTCCGATTCCTAGGTAATTAAACGTTAATGCTGATAACTACATAAGTACATATATAGCATCAACATCTTACTCACAGACATACCATGTATGTTATCTTAAAATCAATGTAATTGCGCTGGTAGGCCTAAGAAAGGTAGCTGTATCAGCCAAGCAAGATAGCAAACTAATTGCAACTGTAATTCGTTAGCATAAGCTGGTTATGATTATGTCCCAGGTCCTAACAGCACAGGACGTGGGATATGTAGGGTCAGCGGACGTCCTCCTGGAGCTCTATATATAATATAATATAATATAATTTTATATATAATATCACGGCCAACAGCTCTGTGCGCCTCCGGATGGCCGTAGCGCGGGGAGCTCTCATAGGGATTGGGCTTCTCGGGGTTTGTTTACCGGCGTTGCTATGGTTTCCGGTCTTGTGTGTTCCAACGGTCTATTAGGTAGGCCCATCTAATAAATCTCCGTCTAATCAATACTTCATTCACTGCCTCTTCCGTACAATATTATGAATAGACTGCGTCGGGTCCTCCAACGTCTCTCCCTCTTCCACAAAAGGTAAAGACATGCAATGGTGGTTATCGTGTTATGACGCGACAAATTCGACAAAACTTGCACAGCGACGACAGATTATGATTTGTGGCGCGACAAAACTTCGGCGACAACGCGAACGGGCGACAAATGTCGCGTTTGGTGTGAACGCCCAGTTAGTGTGACCATAACTAACATGTAAAACGGACCGGGAAAAGAACCATGGGCCGATGCAAGACATCCTACAGAACTGTATTGAAACGGTTACATTACAGAACCGTAATGTAACGGTTATCGTGGCTTTGCCTAGTAAAAAACCATACCAGCCGACACTTTACATATTCATCACAATATACCATGGAGAGATAACACTATTCCTTACCTGTCTATAAGAAATGTATTCATCTCAGGTTTTAATGTTTACTCTGGTTTTATTTCGAGCTCTCTCCGCCTCCCTTTTAGCAGTTGTCCTTTCAACAAGTGTCTTTCCTCTTTTTTTCGCTGTCTTACCGCAGTGTTTGTTGTAAGTATCCGGGGAATGGGAAATTTAGGGGCCGTTGATGAAGACATTGCTATTCATTTGTTGTCCGCCGTAGTAGAGCAAAACTGTCAGACTGCTAGGCTCGTGAACGCTCACGCAGGGGCGCACCAACGTCGTTGCCAAGGGCGACGGACGGTCCCACAGCCAATAAGAACGGAGAATCTGAGCCTCGCTCTGATTGGTCAAAGTGTACATGAGCGGTGGCAATTTTTGGGGGCGGCACACAGAGGCAGGGGAGAACAAAGTGATGAGCAGATATTCTCAGAGCACTTCACCTACATGGCTGGCTATTATGACATTTTTGCCAAATATTAGAGTAAAGAAATTACCCACCCTAGCTTTAAGTTGGGGCACCCTGTACATACATGCAGAATTCAACCACTGTTAGAAACACTAGTTAGTTTGGTCGTGCCATCCGATTGTTTTGTAAATAGTATTTTTAGATAAGCCAGATAGGCCTTTTTGTTGCGTTCGTTTCTGAGAGGTAGAAGAGGGCCAGGCCTTGTTTTGTTCTACTTATTTCTTTGTTTTGGCCCGGCCACTATTCTTCCGGTCTCTCCCTCATATTTTGGTAACCTTGTTACGTTGATTATGATTTAAACCTTTGGAATAAACCCCTGTACTTGACACTTCTCCTAAGGACCCTTCAATGTTTTGGTTGTTGTGTTATTGTCTCCCGCATTGCCACCGCGGGGATGTAACAGACAGGAATCACTCGTTATCAAAATATCTACAGACAGATAATGACGGCTGATATCCAGTGCTGTAATATATATATCGTGTGATATACAGGGCTGTAGCCCTGTTTAAGTGGGCTCCAGCCGTGAAAGTGTAGCTTTCATGTTTTGCAGTGGAAACACGACTCAATGAGTGAAAGTACTTCATGGTGTACCATACAGATCAGAAAGCCACGAAGAAATGCACTCACATAAACTCCCCTCTATGAAGGTGTTTTAGAGTCTATGGCACAACAAACAGCCCATGATGTATAATAGCCCAGCAATTGGACAGGCCGATAGACACACTGCCCTCTAGCGGCCACAACAGGAACGTATTCAGAGTCTGCAAATTAAATACTCCTGCGTTTAGTGTAGATCCCAGTGCATCGGGGTGCTTTCACGTTTTGTGTGTCTGCTCTACATGATGACCCAACCTTCCGTTAAAAAGAACAGCCCTCTGCCTCGGCATTGAGAATCAGGGACTTCTGAATACTTACTGCAAGTAAAACAATATATTTTATAGGTCGGGTAATTTTAATTGTGAATGAATAGCCTACATTCTGATCAAACAGTCTGTTTGATCGACGCCAGGTGTGAAAACCGCATGGCAATGATGATATGACAGCCGATGTGGCCAATCGTATACAATCATGTTCAACCAAACAATAGGCCTATACCTACCAATACCATATTTTGCCTAGTTTTTATATTACTATGTCTACATAGTTCTCTTATGTTGTCCATAGGCCTATTTAATGCTGGTCTCTTGACTTTATCCTTGCACTGCGTTCCTATTTGCACTTCCATCTTGACACACATAGAGCACCGTATACCATACATACTGAATCACAGGGTCAGCCCTGTCACTGGAAGCTTATACAGCCCTTAATGTTCCATGTGGACTTTTTATTTACTATCTTCTATTGTCAATAGTATTCATCTCTTTTTTTATACTCCTGTTTGTTGTATGTGTATGTTATGTGTGATGTCTTTAAAGCTACTGGGACATTGAATTTCCCCTTGGGGATAAATAAAAGTGCCGCCTGCCTGCCTGCCTGCCTGCCTGCATGCCTGCCTGCCTGCCTGCCTGCCTGCCTGCCTGCCTGCCTGCCTGCCTCTTGTTTTTCTGAATTAGCTACATGATTATGACCAAATTCGGAAAAACGTGTAATGCTAGAAAAGATGATGCTCTGTTATTATGAATTAAAGAGTTTATTATCTCCGAATTCTGAGAAATTTTCATGTAAAAAGTCTGCTCCTGTTTTTTTTAATTAAACGACATTAGTATGTTAGAATTCTGAGAAATGTTCATGCAAAGCCTGAAGTCAGAAATGATGAGAAATCTCAAAAAGAGAGGCCGTCATTCACTTGAGAACTCGAATTCCTAGAATAAAACAAGTCCCGCCTGTTGAGTTGAATCCAGTTAATTCTGGTTTATGTTTGAGTCGTTGGGAGATACTAACGTCCATCAGTAATTGGTGGTATTGGTTTGTCAACTTTGCTCAGGAACCTCAGGACTGTGGTTCGTTCAGACGGAACGCCCATCATGATCTGCTGGACATTATGGCGTTTCTCCAGGATCAGTTGAACCGATAGTGTGACCCCTTAAATGGTCCATGGTTTCGACAGGTAGCCTACTTGAAATGTTTCGACGCTCTCAATTAAAGTAAGGTAGGCCTAATATAAACACTGTCTATGTTAAAAATGATATCCTCGTCATTGTATATTATAATATAGGTAGGCCTACTATATTATATATTATAGATTTCAACAAACTTTCTGGCTCCTTGGAACATCATAAGAGATAAGCTGTGTTCGAAATCGTTCCCTATTCACTCACTCATTATTCTCTATATAGTGTGTATGATATAGTGAACTATATAGTGGCGGTTCTTCATTAAATTACACCCCGGACGAGATCCCCTCCGAGCACCCCCCCTCGAAAAAAAATTAGATATTACAGTAAATGTTTTTGTTTTTTCTACAAACAGTCATGTTGTATTATAACAATATAGGTGAGAAACTTGTATTTCTCAATTGCATCAATTAGAGTATTGCTCTATACCAGCCGCGTGCCGTGGGGCGGCGAATTACTTGCAAAAGCATCCTCCTAAAATTTTCTTCCATTTTTAATAATGTGATTGTCCCATTAACTAATAGTTTCTGTAGGCTTTTCCGACTATTTTTGGTCTGTTTACATCACATTTTGGATGATGTTGGGCGGCGATAGGGGCGCACTCACACTAGGCAAAGTTGCCCTTTACCGTAGGCTACTCACGTTCCTTATCGCATAACCCTGCAGGCTTCAATAAGGATTTAAATCCGCGCTAACAGTGTATCCCCCATTCCCCCCCCTTGTTCATTCCATTTGGGAGACCCAGAGGTCTCAACTGTCCCCCACGCCCCCTCCCCTTTCCCCTTCTCGCACAGCTTCTGTGCATGACACCATTATTAGCGGTAATTATACGGTAAGAAACTGTAAATTTCGGCTTCTTCTCCTCCGGAAAAACACGACGGCATTGTATTGTGGTATATGGGATTAACGTGTATGGAACATCGTATTGTGGTGAGCAGCACGGGAAGGATGAGATAGGAGCCCAGGTTCAACCAATAATGCAGTTCCGTGCCCAGTGGCGAAGCTAGACCTTTTTTGGGTGGGCTAAAACTTGCCTTAGCCCACCCTATCGTTTCGTCTTCAAATCTAATATTCGACCGGGTTTTTTTTACACAAGCAATGAGAGGATGGATGCTGTACACTAATGAACAGGCTCAAATGGGCTAGTGAAATCGAGCGCAACCTTCCTGCAGGAATCTCTAACCTCTGATTGGTGGGTGGGCGTCTCCTGTTTGACAAAATCAAAAAGGCACCATGAGCGCACGCACCTAACATCGTTTTTGCTGTTATGTCTGTCAAAGAGGCTTTAGTCTTTATCAGAACATCCACGATTTCCAGCTGTATTATAACATGACCAGGTAATAATAATAATAATAATAACAATTTTAATAGATGTCTTAAAGGCACCCAGTGCAACTTTATGTAAACATTCAATGAAAAATAAACATTCAATTTCTAGTCTTTTTTACACGTAGTAAGTTTCAATAACTCCATACCATTACATATCGACATTCAAGGAGCAAAGATGAGACGTCGCTGTGTGGTGAGAACTGATAGAAAATCGTAAACAACAACAATCGCCGGTGGGGAGAAGCCATTTTTCCATTGACTGGAAGCCTGCTTTATTTATTGTAGGTTACAAAAAATAAAGAAAATGGCGGCATTGTTGTTATCGATTTTCTATCAGTTCTCACCACACAACGACGTCTCATCTTTGCTGCTTGAATGTCGGTATTGTAGTGGACATTATGGACACAATTCCCCATACTGTGTGTTACATTTATTTCCCTTGATATATATTCCCTTATTATCCTTGTTATGCTTATCATCAGTCGTGCGTTCTGCACGACATGTTATTGTGTTCCAATATAAGGGACGCTGTCTCTTTAAGGAAGCGGACCTGTTTTGGTTGTGATGACAACGGCGCGGTTTGTTTATTCCGGTTTTGTGAGCAACAATAAATGACACGCCGTTGCGTTGTCAACGTGAGAAATCGCTTCTTTTATCAAATCACGATTTCCACACTGGTGACCCCGACGTTTGTCTGCTGGACGCATTCCAGTGACACACCGAACAACTATGTCGACGAATGCTGTTTCATTGAAACTCCCGGAGTTCTGGGAGTCGTCGGCTTCTGCTTGGTTCGCGCAGACTGAGGCACAGTTCGCGTTGCGTGAAATTACCGCGGACACCACCAAATACTACTATGTAGTGTCGGCCCTCGGCAGTTCAACAGCAACAAGAGTGGTTAGTCTCCTGAAACATCCCCCTGCAGAGAATAAGTATACAGCACTCAAGGCTCACCTGCTGAAGACTTTTGAACTTTCTGATGCTGAGAGGGCTAGCCGGCTATTTTCTCTGCAAGGCTTGGGCGACAGCAAACCGTCTGAACTTATGGACAGGATGTTGGATCTGCTTGGAGAGCACAGGCCTGATTTCCTCTTCGTCCAGCTCTTCCTGCGTCAACTCCCGTCTCAGGTACGGGCTGCTTTGGCCAACACTGCCATCACTGATTGCCGCGCGCTGGCAGAGGAGGCTGACAGGTTTTTTCTGGCTGTTCAACACCCTGGCATGACTGCTGCTGCGCTCCATCCTGCGTACGCCATTGCAACCAACTCGGCCCAAGTCCATCACACCGCCCCCCCTGCTCCCTGGTGACTCAGCGCTCACTGCAGTGGCTACAGTTTCGCACCGGCAACGTTCTGACACAAGCCTGTGTTTTTACCACGCTAAATTCGGCTCCAGGGCCAAGAAATGCCTACCACCTTGCAGCTTCAGGGGGACGGGAAACGCCAGGGCCGGCGCTCAGTAGTGGCTTTGAGTGTCGGCCGCACTGGCAGGCTGCTGTTCATCCAGGACACCATCTCCGGGCGCCGTTTCCTGTGTGACACCGGCGCACAGAGGAGCATTCTGCCTGCATTACCACTGGACATCCTGGCGGATGGATTTGGCCCCCCCCTGGAGGCTGCTAATGGTAGCCCCATACGCACTTATGGCACTCGACACGTTGCACTATGTTTTGGCGGTCAGCGGTTTAGCTGGGACTTTATCACAGCCAAAGTGGCTGTCCCCCTCCTGGGTGCGGACTTTCTATGCGCTTATGGGCTGCTGGTGGATGTCAAAAACCGTCGTTTGATTGACGCCACCACGTTTTCTTCATACACCTGCGCTCTCAGTGGTTTGGACTCCATCAGACTGTCTAGCGTGCTCTCGCAGGCCGACGAGTTTCATCGCCTGCTCGCAGAGTTTCCAGTGCTCACACAGCCCACCTTTTCTTCATCTACGGCCAAGCATGGAGTGGAGCACCACATCGCCACCAATGGCCCGCCTGTCTACGCCCAGGCACGACGACTAGACCCAGCCAAGCTGGCCATTGCCAGGGCTGAGTTTGACAGCATGGAACGCCTTGGCATCATCCGCCGCTCCAGCAGCCCGTGGGCTTCGCCTCTCCACATGGTTCCAAAGCCCGCCGGCGGGTGGCGCCCCTGCGGCGATTACCGCAGGCTTAACGACGCTACAACGCCAGATCGCTATCCAGTGCCTCATATCCAGGATTTTTCAGCACACCTGGCTGGCAAAGTTCTTTTTTCGAAGGTGGACCTCGTCCGTGGATACCACCAGGTTCCTGTCCAACAGCTCGATGTGCCCAAAACAGCAGTGATCACCCCTTTTGGACTGTTTGAGTTCTTGAGGATGCCTTTCGGCCTGAAAAACGCCGCCCAGTCATTCCAGCGCCTCATGGACTCTGTACTACGTGATCTGCCTTTCCTGTTTGTGTACCTGGACGACATCCTCGTGGCCAGTACCTCCAAAACCGAACACCTGGCCCACCTGCGGATCCTCTTCGAGCGTCTCAGCCAGCACGGACTTATCATCAACCCAGCTAAGTGCCAGTTTGGGTTGACCACCATCGACTTCCTGGGACATCGAGTCACCAAGGGCGGGGCCGTGCCACTCCCATCTAAGGTTGACGCGATCTCGAACTTCCCACGGCCCGTCACAGTGAGGTCCCTGCAGGAGTTCCTGGGAATGGTGAACTTTTACCACCGCTTCATTCCCAGAGCTGCTGCAATCATGTGCCCCCTGCATGAGGCCTTGAGGGGGAAAATACCAAAACATCTGGTGGATTGGTCCTCGGAGAGAGACAAAGCGTTCATGGATGCAAAGGCCGCGTTGGCCAAAGCGACGATGCTGGCACACCCATCACCTGATGCGCCCATTGCCATCACAACAGACGCTTCGGACTATGCAGTGGGCGGCGTGCACGAGCAGTGGGTGGATGGTGCCTGGCAACCGCTTGCTTTCTTTAGCCGCCAGCTACGCCCGCCTGAACGCAAGTACAGCACGTTTGACCGGGAGCTGCTTGCACTTCACCTTGCCATCCGACATTTCCGTTCACTGCTAGAGGGTCGACAGTTTACAGCTTTTGTCGACCACAAACCCCTAACGTTCGCCATGGCTAAGGTGTCTGAGCCGTGGTCTGCCCGCCAACAGCGACAACTCTCTTACATCTCAGAGTTCACCACAGACGTTCAACACGTTGCAGGCAAAGCCAACCTTGTCGCAGACTGCCTCTCTCGCACCGTTGTGGGGGCCGTCCACCTGGGGCTTGACTACGCCCACATGGCAGCCGATCAGGCCACGGACCTGGATGTACAGGCACTCAAGACTGCTGCCACTGGACTGCAGTTGTCGGAGATCGCTTTTGGCAATGGCGGCACCATGCTGCTTTGTGACGTCTCCACTGGACAGCCACAGCCCGTCGTTCCCTCGGCATGGAGACGACGTGTTTTTGACGCTGTGCACAGCCTTTCCCACCCGGGTAGGAAACCATCTCAGAGGTTGGTGGCGGCCAAGTTTGTCTGGCATGGCCTCAAGAAGGATGTGCGTGACTGGGCAGACTCTTGTGTGGAGTGTCAGCGATCAAAAATTCACCGCCACACCAAGGCTCCGCTGGCGCATTTCCCGGTGCCGGAGCGAAGATTCGACCACGTCAACGTGGATCTCATGGGTCCTCTTCCTTCCTCCCTGGGTTTCACTTACCTCCTCACCATGGTGGATAGGACCACTCGATGGCCGGAGGCTGTCCCATTGACATCAGGGACGACTGCTGAGATGGCACGGGCGTTCATCGGTACCTGGGTTGCCCGGTTTGGCACCCCATCTGACTTGTCTTCGGACCGGGGCTCACAGTTCCTGACTCTACAATTCCCTGGTCCTCAGCCCATCAGCGGACAGTGCTTCAGGATAGGGCTAGGCTTTTCGCGCCTGTGCCTACTTCACGCCACAGCCTCCCACAATCCTACACGCCCCCACGTCTTTCGTCAGCGGAGTACGTCTTCATCCGTCATGACGCACACCGGGGGCCGCTGCAGCCTCCTTACGACGGCCCGTTCCGTGTTTTGGAGACGGGGGTAAAGCACTTTGTGGTGGACATTGGCGGTAGGGCAGAGCGCATTTCTGTGGACCGCCTTAAGCCAGCTCATCTGGATGTGGACAAGCCTGTTGGGCTTGCCCAGCCTCCAAAGCGTGGGCGCCCTCCGGTGCGGCCCAAGGCTCCCCTGAGGGTGGAGCCTAGGTTTTCCTCACACCGCCATTCTCCCTCCCGCTCCAATGCCTCGGGGGCGCCGCCGCCGTGCGCAGGGGCCTCGACCCACGCCCAAGTGCAGAGGAGTCGTTGTGGCCGAATTGTTCGCCCTCCTCCTCGCTGACTTTGGATTGTTTTTGTTATGGTGAATTCTTGGGGGACGTATGTAGTGGAAATTATGGACACAATTCCCCATACTGTGTGTTACATTTATTTCCCTTGATATATATTCCCTTATTATCCTTGTTATGCTTATCATCAGTCGTGCGTTCTGCACGACATGTTATTGTGTTCCAATATAAGGGACGCTGTCTCTTTAAGGAAGCGGACCTGTTTTGGTTGTGATGACAACGGCGCGGTTTGTTTATTCCGGTTTTGTGAGCAACAATAAATGACACACCGTTGCGTTGTCAACGTGAGAAATCGCTTCTTTTATCAAATCACGATTTCCACAGTATGTAATGGTATGGAGTTATTGAAACTTACTACATGTAAAAAAGACTAGAAATTGAATGTTTATTTTTAAGCCTCAAAAGTTGCACTGGGTGCCTTTAATCTGTCAGATGACTATTAAATGACAGTTGACCACAAGGCGATTCTATCTATGCCTCTTCTTGAATTGCTTCATGGTTTAGTTGGCAGAGGCTTGTAATGCTGCGTAGCATGATAAGCATGATAAGGTGCAAGGAGCAGAAAAAGTTGACATGGTGCTAATTTTCTGTTGAAAAAAAACGCTGGCATTATTTTATCAGCTGAGGGCATGTTCATTGCCATAACAACGTGAGCTAATCAACACGTACAACATGTTCTAATACTATGAGACTCATGAAAACGCCCTCAGCTGATAAAAGGTGTCAGGGGGGCGTGAGCGGCAGAGGGGAATTAGTGTCTTAATCATTTATTTATTTAAATAAGTTACTCATTTTATTTTATTTTACAGAAACATAATACCAAGGGTCAGAAGTTTTACAAGATTTTTGATCTTACAAAGTCATGACAGAGGGACTTGGTGTCTTTATTCATGCTTGAAAGATGAACATGTATCATTTTGAAAAGGAATAAGCTGATGAAGCTGACAAGTGACCAATGTTTACTGTTTAAAAATATTTTTAATTAAATGCAAACCCCAGTGAATCATATGCTCTTGTTTCTCTGTTTTGAGATTCACACAGACTTAGCAGTCTTGTTTAAATGTTACAAATTGAATTAATAAACTGAACTTGGAAATAGTTTTAAGTTGTTCCAGATGTTATCTCCGCTTGACATCAGAACAACAAGATTCTTTGGCATCATAAGTTTTATAAAAATGTATGGGTCCCTGAAATTGAGACAACATAGTTTAGTGCTCCCGAAATAGTGGTCTGTTTCTCATTGTATTCGGCTAGTACATGTTGTATTTGTGGATTATTTTGCATCACAAGTTTTATAAAACTGTATGTTGATACAATTTATAAAATTGTATGGTTCCATGAAAGTGAGGCGACATAATTTAGTGCTCCCAAAATAGTGGTATGTTTCTCATATTAATATTCTAGTACATGTTATACCAATGTGTTTCAGTAACATATTCAGGAAAATATAGTCATTTTTGAGTGAAACTTACAGAAAGGAAATGTAATATACCTCAAACTGGTTATTACGGTTCACATCCATTGATTATTCCTTCATCCACAGTCTTTTTTCCTTTCACCACTTCAGTGGTTCAGAACTGCATTATTTAGCTGACACTGCCAGCTATTGGCTTAGACATACAACAGCATAGTAACTAAGAAAATAAAGGTTGTGGGAAAAAAGTATCTTGGACAGGAATTGTTATATACTTCACATACCCCTGTGGCTTCCTGGGGTTGAGCCCCCCCAAAAGTCAGAACCTAAAATCGCCCCTGTCCGTACCCCATACACCACACGACTACGAGCTGCCGTAATTTACGAGAAACATCAAACATGGAAAACAGCGCACACAATAAACGAAGACGTCACTCTCGGTGACGGTGGCGGCAACGATACACACAACATGTCAACACTCAACAACACACAACTAATTAACTACCCCAACCCATTAACCCCACTCAACCCAGCAACCACACTGTCCCCGAAAGGGTCCAAACCCCCAGGATAAATTAATCCCCCAGAATGCCTTGCGCAACTGAATGAGTGCCTGCACCCCGTAGTCGCCACAGTATGTAGTGGATATTTTATTGTCCAGTGAATGAAATTAACCACTGAGAATTCGAACACCACTACACGATGGTGAGCACCATATATAGTGCACTATATCCGTGATAGGGAACGATTTCGCACACATCAGCTGTGTTCGAAATCGTGTTGAAAGTGATGGACAGCAATAAGAGGAAGGAGAAAGTTGGAGGTCTCTTTTCAATTCATTTTCAAGAATTAAAAAGAAAAAAGCACTGGAGAATGATGCAGCGAGATACTAGAATCCGATTCCGAGCATCGAGTAAAGGCGCTGCAGATAAAAGTGTCATGATTATTTCACATTTAAAATAAAAGCTACTAAATTATAGGACAAATGTTATGATTGCAACATATGGAGAAATGTAGGAAAATATATGCCATAATATGTAGGCGTCAGCGTATACTTGTGATTTTAAGGATCGAACTATAGCAACCTGCCGGTTACAAAGCAACCCGGGGGGTATTCCATCAAAGTCGCTAACGAAAGCGGCGCTTAGTTGATTAAGCCCGGTTAGAACTAACGGCAACTTCTACTTGAGGCTAAAGCCGTTCCATCAACCCAGTTAAGTCGCGCCTTGCTCAGGTTAGTTCAAGCCAGGCTTACGTTATCGTGGATTATGCCCGCTCACGAGATATGTAACCAGCCCAGAACCGTGAATGTCGAATCATGGATCAAATGTCCAAAAAGGACCGGGCAGGATTTTTTCAAGCGGCGAACAGAAGCTGCTTGTGGAGGTCTATGAGGAGTACAAGCATATAGTAACTCAAAAAGGGAACAACTTAACCATTAATAAAAACAGGGAGGCCGCCTGGCAATAAAATCGCCGATCTTTTGAATGAATAAGTAGTATTACGCGTAACATAATTAATTGTAATATTCTTAGCTAACAGACTAAAGGAGCACATATGTTCGATTATTCATCTCGACCAATCAGGTTTCATGCCAGGGAGTATTTTAACTTGCGTCGTTTATTTCATGTGTTGTACACGGAGCATACAGAGGAGGCTGTAGTAATCTCTCTGGACGCACAGCATGCGTGTGATCAGTTGGAGTGGCCTTATATGTTGATCACACTTGAAAAATGTGGTTTTGGACCCTCCTTTATAAAGTGGATCATTTATTCACACCCAACTGCCTCTGTTATCACCAATCAAAACATTTCATGCCCTTTTGCAATCAATCGTGGGACCCGTCAGGGGTGACCTCTCTCCCCTTTTTTATTTTCAATAATTATTGAGCCGCTTGCTGCCAGTGTCGGACAAAGTCAATTAATATCCCCCATTGTGATACATGGGCAAGAGCATCATCTCTCGTTGTATGCAGACGACATTATTTTGTTTATATCTCGTCCTCAATCATCAATACCTGCCCTCTTGACTCCAATTAGCAGTTTCGGCAAACTTCCCAGCTTAAGCAGGGAATTAATTTCTGGAAGACCCTTCCTATTTCTCTCGTAGGGAAGATTAATGCTATTAAGATGATTGTACTGCCGCGTTTCCTCCATCTTTTTCAATCCATTCCTTGTTTTATTGCTCAGTCTTACTTTAAGCAACTAGATTGCATTGTTATATCATTTATCTGGAACTACAGAGCCGTTAGAATTTCTAAAAAACATTTATGTAAAGCAAAGAATGTTGGTGGCTTTGCTTTACCAAATTTTAAAATGTGCTATTGGGCTACTGTCTATGCTCGCTTGGTGGAGAAAGGGCCCCCCTCTATTTCAGATTCATGCCAAGCGTGGCTACGCATAGAACGGCAGCTTTGCAAAAAGTCTTCCTTGCTGGCACTGCTTAATAGCCCCACCACAGTCAAGAAGTCATGCTATAGTAACAGCCTTGTAATTCATGGCACTATACTATACGCATATGGGAGCAGATAAAATATTTAGGCTCCAAAAATGTATACTGACACTCCCATAATCACTCTTTTATACCAGGCATTAACGATGCAGCTTTCTTTGACTGGAAACAAAAGGGTATTTGTGGAGGTGGGGCGGCGTCTGGCCTGCAGGGGGAGTATGGAGCACCGGGTCTGCTGGGGTGATGGGGTCTGATTGCTGACAGGTGTCTGCAATCTGACCCAATCAGGAAGTGTGGAGTCAGGACACAGTTCTTTGTGGAAATGGAACGAACTCCCGTTTATTTCCACTTCCGGTTAAACAAACTCAAAGACATACATACAAGGTTAACAACACTTTGTTTAACAGCGCTAATGTTTTCAAACGTCATATTATTTTGGTTTAGAGAAAAGTGTTAAGGATACTTTTTGATTTGCTTTATTTTAGTGCTATTTAAATTGTCGCTGTGTGTTTGTCTGTAACTGTTTGTCTGTAACTGTGGTCCATTGTGCTGCTGCCTCTCTTGGCCAGGTCACCTTTGAAAAAGTGATTTTTAATCTCTGTAGGTTTTTCTCCTGGTTAAATAGGTTAAATAAAAACACAAATTACATTATTAACTCCTGAATATTTTCTTTTATCTCTCCAGATGTTTCTGAACTTCAAGAAAAGTCTGTAGCTGCGTGGCAATGATGATATGGCAGCCAAGTATAGCGTGTGTGGCCCGTGTATTTAGAATATACAAAGCACGATAAAACAATTAACCTTATTTGGCCTCGGCTGAATAACAAGACACAGAAGAAATATCTGCCGAAAATCTGCCAAAAACCATCAGATGGTTGAAGGTCATTCAAACTGGACCACCATGTTCTTACAAATCCTGTTCCTAATATGTTCAGTTTGTAATACTTATGGTGTTGCTAGTACTGCATCACCATCGTGTCCCGGGGATGAATACAGAGCAGGACAGGTCTGCTGCCTTGCATGTCCTGGTGGTAAGAGTCCATTAACCCAGCTGTTGTTAAGCTGTTGTCCAAAATAGCTCTGTATGATTTCTTCAACCAAATCCATTGTAAACAACATACTTTAACGTTCTTTCCAACAGGATATAGGGTTCATAGGGATTGCACAGCGACATCCAATTCATTGTGCTCAAAGTGCCCCGATGGTACTTTCAAAGAAGGCCTTAGCGGACAGAAGCAGTGCTCTGCCTGTACAGAGTGTGACCCAGGTACATCTTTTCACAACTCAAAACTCACCTGTTCAAACTCGCACACAACGTCTAACTGATCGCTGTTTTGATTGTTTGTTTTGTTTTGTCTTGTTTTTGTTTTATTTATTTTTTATTTTTTATGTTTATTTATTTATTTTTTCCACAATGTCTTGTTTTTTTTAAACGATTTATGATGACTATATGCTCTGTAAGGTGACCTTGGGTGTCTTGAAAGGCGCCTCTAAATTAAATGTATTATTATTATTATTATTATTATTATTATTATTATCTATATATGTTGTGGTGATGAGGACGTTGTGATCATGTTTATATCAGAGAAGTTGTGTTGTTCATGTTTATATCCGAGAATTAACCTTTATTTACCCAGGCAAGCAAATTAAGAACAAAATTCTTATTTTCAAGTGCAGCTTGAGAAGTTGTGTTGTTTACATCAGAGAAGTTGTGTTGTTTGTATCAGAAGTTGTGTGGTTTATATCAGAGAAGTTATGTTGTTCATGTTTAGATCAGAGAAGTTGTGTTGTTCATGATGATACCAGAGAAGTTGTGTTGTTCATGTTGATATCAGATAAGTTGTGTTGTTCATGTTGATATCAGATAAGTTGTGTACTCTCATGTTGTCTGTAACTCTTGTGATTGACAGGTCTCGGCCTGAAGGTGAAGAAGTGGTGTACTCCAACATCAGATGCTGAGTGTGAGATCCGGGATGGATTCTTCTGTAGTGAGTCAGCAGATAAAGACACATTCTCAAAGGCCACATTGTCATGCCAACCCCACACGATGTAAGTGGAGTTAATTAAACAATCTATACATAAAGTACAATAATGGTTGTTAAGAATTAGGCCTGGGCAATATATCATGTGCTGGTGTGTCTTTTTGCCTGTTCTTAAAAAACATACCATAGTCATAATGTTATGGTTGTTTACTCTTCTATTTAATAATACAAATGTCAGAATTAGACATTGTAAAAGTTTCGTTAATGCTTTAATTTAATTTTCTCCAAAGCGGTGTACAGTGAATTCAGAAACAGGTAGATACAGGTTATTAGGAACAGGTAGATACAGGTTATTAGGAACAGGTAGATACAGGTTATTAGGAACAGGTAGATACAGGTTATTAGGAACAGGTAGATACAGGTTATTAGGAACAGGTAGATACAGGTTATTAGGAACAGGTAGATACAGGTTATTAGGAACAGGTAGATACAGGTTATTAGGAACAGGTAGATACAGGTTATTAGGAACAGGTAGATACAGGTTATTAGGAACAGGTAGATACAGGTTATTAGGAACAGGTAGATACAGGTTATTAGGAACAGGTAGATACAGGTTATTAGGAACAGGTAGATACAGGTTATTAGGAACAGGTAGATACAGGTTATTAGGAACAGGTAGATACAGGTTATTAGGAACAGGTAGATACAGGTTATTAGGAACAGGTAGATACAGGTTATTAGGAACAGGTAGATACAGGTTATTAGGAACAGGTAGATACAGGTTATTAGGAACAGGTAGATACAGGTTATTAGGAACAGGTAGATACAGGTTATTAGGAACAGGTAGATACAGGTTATTAGGAACAGGTAGGGGTCAGGTATGAAGTCAGTTTCCTGCCATAATTCAAACCTGAAAAAAAAAGTTTCAAAGGCTTGTAAGTCTGGGTTTGAAAACTCAACACCTTGTAAAAAAGGTTTTGCAACACTGAAAAAAGAGATTATAACCTGAAAAAAACTAAAGCTAAAATTCAAACATCTGTAAACATGATCTTGTGTTCTATTTTATCTTCTTCATCATTTTCACCAACACATTTTCAAAGTTCAAACAATTTCACCAGCGCATTTGCAGAGTTTCAAATCTGGCACTGTTCTAACAGTGTATTTCATTGTTGCCCGGTTTTGAAACCTTGTAAATGGGATTCTGCAAACAGGTGTTTATACATTGAGAAATACGTTTTGAAAGGTTGAATATTTAGTTTTAAAAACTTGTAACGGTGTACGTTTACGACTTTGCAACGTATTTTTTCAAAACTGGCTTTTCAGCACTGACTTTTCAGAGATTTGACCACACAGGCGCAAGCTTTGAGTCACGTGAATATTGGCAGTGTTCTGACGCCACTCGTTTTGAAACTCCATAACAGTCGAATCTGAAAAAGAAAAAAACGTTCCTGGGGGCGGGACCATTTAGCTCTAAACCTATTGGTTGCTCTCGGCTGACGTACATTCCAATCACATGTGCCGTTCAACGGGCTGTGCGTGATTGACAGTGCTCTGCCGATGACACGAATAACAAGCGACTTTCGCGGTTGATTTTGATTTCCATTTTCTGGAACCAGAAGCTGTGTTCGAAATCGTTCCCTATTCCCTATATAGTGTACATGATATAGTGCACTTTATAGGGAATAGGGAACGAGAATTCGGACACTACGCCTAACATTTCTAAACGTCATTTGCGTCAGTAAATGCGCCTGGTATTTGTGTGACGTGATGCGCCGACATCATCTAAACAAACCGGGCTGGAGGTTGTATTGATGTTGAATGTTACATTTCCTTGTTCAAGTTTTTTTAAATTAATTTTGAATGTTAAATCCCAAATAAATTGTTGACATTTCTAAACAAAAGCCGGAGACTCCATCATTAAATGCATTCGTTTTCGCGGTTATTCAGCTTCTTCTTCTCCCCTGGAAAAATACAACCGCATTGCATTGTGGTATACGGGAGTAACATGTAGGGAACATCGTATGTACCCTATTTTAAGTCCACTATATAGTGGACCACTGAGAATTCGAACACCCTACAAAGAGTCTCATCTCCATAGGACGCGACTAGCAAGGACGTGTCCTAGCAAGGCTGCAGCCTTCACTTTGGGAAACAGCCATGGTTCCAGAAAATGGAAATCAAAATCAACCGCGAAAGTTGCTTGTTATTCGTGTCATCGGCAGAGCACTGTCAATCACGCACAGCCCGTTGAACGGCACATGTGATTGGAATGTACGTCAGCCGAGAGCAACCAATAGGTTTAGAGCTAAATGGTCCCGCCCCCAGGAACGTTTTTTTCTTTTTCAGATTCGACTGTTTCAAAACGAGTGGCGTCAGAACACTGCCAATATTCACGTGACTCAAAGCTTGCGCCTGTGTGGTCAAATCTCTGAAAAGTCAGTGCTGAAAAGCCAGTTCTGAAAAAATACGTTGCAATGTCGTAAACGTACACCTTTACAAGTTTTTAAAACTAAATATTCAACCTTTCAAAACGTATTTCTCAATGTATGAACACCTGTTTGCAGAATCCCATTTACAAGGTTTCAAAACCGGGCAACAATGAAATACACTGTTAGAATGGTGCCAGATTTGAAACTCTGCAAATGCACTGGTGAAATTGTTTGAACTTTGAAAATGTGTTGGTGAAAATGATGAAGAAGATAAAATAGAACACAAGATCATGTTTACAGATGTTTGAATTTTAGTTTTATTTTTTTTCAGGTTATAATCTCTTTTTTCAGTGTTGCAAAACCTTTTTTACAAGGTGTTGAGTTTTCAAACCCAGACTTACAAGCCTTTGAAACTTTTTTTTTCAGGTTTGAATTATGGCAGGAAACTGACTCCATAGTCAGGCATCTAGCTCAAGAACCTTCCTGAAGGCCTACAGGTTGGTTGTGGACATTGGGGATCGAACCCAGTACCTTTTAAACCTGGAGTCCAACACCCAGTCTACTACTCTTAGAACTAAACCTGTTTTTGTCCTTCTAGTTTCAGATGTGATTTTTGGATGCAGATACAACCAGGAACTAATTCAACTGATTCTACATGTACTCCAGATGTGCTACGTTTTTTTTTGAGGATAGGAAGCTTATGTTTAGTGCCATTATTAATGGTCATGATCGGTAAGCGTTACATTCATCTCTTTTATGTATCACGTTACATTAAACTCTTATCATGCATCATGGTGACATTAAACTTACATTTATCATATTACATTAAACTCTTACACGTATCATGGTTACATTCAACTAACATATGTATCATAGTTCCATTAAACTAGTATGTATTATTAGTACATACTAATACTCCCCCCCCCCCCCCCCCCCCCCCCGAAAAAAAGAATTGGTTTCTGCCAGTTTAACATTTTATTAAAACGCAAAAGTTAAATCTACTTTGTAAACACAGTTCACAGAACAGCCAAAACATACATACAGTACACACAAGTATTGGAATGTCCAAAATCTTTTAAATTAAATAGATATCCATAAATACAAACCTAAGACCAGAAGTATACAAGAATTTCTTTTTTTTTTTTTTTTTTTTTTTGCGGGGGGACGCGCAGCGTGTAGTGCGCGTTATGGGAGCGGCGGCACTGCATCCATCCCTCCAGCTCCCTCCAGTGAAACACAGCCTGCAGGTCTAGAGACATCCATCCCTCCAGCTCCCTCCAGTGAAACACAGCCTGCAGGTCTAGAGACATCCATCCCTCCAGCTCCCTCCAGTGAAACACAGCCTGCAGGTCTAGAGACATCCATCCCTCCAGCTCCCTCCAGTGAAACACAGCCTGCAGGTCTAGAGACATCCATCCCTCCAGCTCCCTCCAGTGAAACACAGCCTGCTGAAGGTGAGTTGTGTTAATTATGTTAAAGCTTCAGTTATATAAATAATGACAATATTAACTAATCAGTTCACCCTGTACCTCTGAAATGTTTTATCGACCAATAGATACGAGGGAATATATAAGACTATATTAGAGTGCAACTTAATCCCATCAACACGGACCTTTTTTCACTTGTCTAATTGAACACTACTGGTCAACCTTTATCTATAAACATGCTCATTGTGTGTGTCTTGTTTTTTGTGTGTGGTTGTGTGGGTTGGTTGTGTTACTGGTTTTGGGGGGTGGTTGTGTATCTGGTTGAGTCTCTAGTTGTGTTGGGTGTTTGTGTTTGAGTCCCTGGTTGTGTGGGGTGGTGGTACTGTGTCTGGTTGTGTCCTCATCTCCACCTGAGAGTACCCAGCTGCAGAGCTGCTCCACTGGGCTTCAGTCTTCAGTGAGTGTTGCTGCATGTGGAGGCTGGCTGTATGTCCTGACTCTCTCTGCTGCCTTCTCTTCCAGAAACTACACCACTAATGTCCAGTGAATCTCCTGCACCAACCGGGGACCAACAAGAACACACTTCAAGAACAACTACCCCTGATGTAACTATGGATGGTCTTGATGATGACCAGAGTCTGGATGCCCGCGCCTACCGGTCTGGTTCTGGACAGCTAGACATTGAGATGGGTCCAGTCCAAACACTGCCCAAAGATCGTAGCAGGATTCTTTAATATCGCTGTTAGACCCAAGTTTCCCATCGACCGTGATTCACTATTGAAGGGGAATGACATTACAGGAGACCGCAATGCAGTTCGAGAAATTCGGGATCAACATGAAAGTGAATCTGATGATTCAAACTCAGAAACTAGAGGAGGAAATACACCAGTCTGATTCCTTCCTGATGCCAGCTTTGACTGGAGAAGAGGAGTGATGCGTTTAACATCATTTTTTGATCAATCCTCACATTATTCTTCTATATGTGGCTCACGGAGCAAAGACAAGCGAGGGGTTAATAAATAGTGTGAGGTGTGCTCTGTGAGGCGTCCTGGGATATGATAGGTAACGTTGGCTTGGGTCCAAGCTCCACCTCTCTTGGGCGACCGCCAAGGAAGATGATATTTTCTTTATGATATTTTTTTACAACGTTACGAACTATTTTGTAAACGATGACAGGTACATATTTCACCCATGCAAGTATCTTTTCTTGTTGTTTTTCTGCTAAACTTTTAGTAACATCACTTTTTTGAAGGCTTTTGACCGTAATCATTTAGGGAATAAAATGTAAAATAACAGATGCAAAACCTTTAATGATAATATCTGCCAATTTACTGCACTGTATTTCAATGATGATTTCTTATTTACATTTAATGGATATTATTTTAGCTTGAGCTGCTCCCCCCGCGACCCGACCCCGGATAAGCCGATGACGATGACGATGAGGATATTATTTTTTTTAAGTAATTCCTGTACTTCTTTTTTACTACTTTCCTTGAGTTGTTCAGGAAGCATTTGGGGTGCTGGGATTAGCATTACATGGCCTTCTTTCATGTGACAGTCGACATTGTTAGTTACATACTATTGTTTGTGATGAAGTGGAGTCAGAGAGGGCTGTTTGTTGGGGTATCCTTTGATGAGAGCACACTAATAAAGGGTTGAACATTGCGTCTTAGCTTGTAGTCTGTTTGTGACAAGGGACCTGGAAACTAAAGTCCGGTCTCACGGGAAGATAGCAAAAACACAAAAAGGGCACAAGGACGCTGTAGACTAAGACAAGAAAACAATCCAAACAAAGGAAGAAAAGACATGTCACCTTCTGAAGAGAAGTCAGGGAGCAGGCAGAGGGCAGAACCGCAGGCAAAGTCCAAAAACAGGCAGGATCCAGGCTGGCAGGAGCCAGGCAGGCAGACTACAGGGCCTTTGGAACTGACTAGGTAAGCCAAGACCAAACGTAAGATCAATCTGACAAGATGGCACTGACAGCCCAGGATATATAGGCTGAGTAGTTAACACACAATGAGGAACAGGTGAGCAGGAAAAAGGGTGGGAAACTGACAACGGCAGGATGTAGAGGTGAGAGGCGGAGTCATGAGCACAACAACAATAGACGCATGGTGGACAAAACACAGAATAACCAGCAGGAGGCCACAGAGTCACTAAGCCCAGACAGAGGTGCTGACAATCAAAGGTTTAACATTTATTTTCCATTCCTTCTGTTTATATGTGTGGGTTGTCCATTTAAAAAAATAGTATTGTGTACAGTTTGCACACAATTCCTTGTCTACATATTCCCAATACTAATTTCGAAGCTGAAATTTGTTTAATTCCAACAGGGTTAGTGGGAGCTAGCGTAGCGGTACCAGCCGAGTTTATGCTAACTTTGGCCGAAGCTAACTGTCTTTAGCTCACCACACCACCCCAAACCTCATCTGATGTTGTGGACTCACATTTAATTTCATCACCCAATGAAAATGACCCAAAATACTGTTTAAAGGGGACATATAATGCCACCAGGTGTGAGTGTGATTAGCCGTTGCAAGCCGTTTGAAAATGTGCAGCTTCTGACATCACAGGTGGGCGTGTCCACCTAGATGTGTGCTGGATAGATCAGTCCACCAGCCTACCCAGTGGACTGTAGCAAACGTTGCTCATCAATCTGTCATACATCTAAATTTGTTCAGACGTTCAGACTTTTACCGTTCAAATCTGTACTTGTTTGTACATAAAACTCTTTAAAATATTCATATGCACCACTGGCTTCAGCGGTAGCTCCGTTGTCATTATTGTTTTAAGAGGCCATGCTGGCACCATGCCTATTGCAGTTAATCCACAGGAGCCGGTAAACAGTGCGTGAGCGTCGTTCAACGTTCACAAAATATATGAGGGCGTTCAATGAACGCCGCTCTTATAGCGCGCTCATGCACCCCACTGGCTGGCAACACGAGGTCTCTGGTTCAGGTGGAGCAGTTGGGTTAAAGGATAGACTAGACCAGGTTTTGTTTGTTATGTAAGGCTAACTTTATCTACTCTATAATCGTCCAGGTGGAGCTGCTGGAGAAAGAACACCTGGTCCCTCATCCACACCTCTCCTCTCTACGGAGCTTGTACGTTCAGCCCATTATTTGTGGTCTCTGTGTCATTGATAATAATCTGCTATTTCGTCTTTGTTATTATTATTATTGTTAAATTTTGCAGTTACACTGTGTTACTAATTAATTGCATGTCTTAGTCTAATTATATAAAGTGTATTTGTACAGTGCTACCTTTTATGTAGTAGAATGACAAAGGACTTAATGCAGTGGTGTAACAGTATGGATGAACTGTGTGTTTGAACACAGCCTGCAGGTCTAGAGACATCCATCCCTCCAGCTCCCTCCAGTGAAACACAGCCTGCAGGTCTAGAGACATCCATCCCTCCAGCTCCCTCCAGTGAAACACAGCCTGCAGGTCTAGAGACATCCATCCCTCCAGCTCCCTCCAGTGAAACACAGCCTGCAGGTCTAGAGACATCCATCCCTCCAGCTCCCTCCAGTGAAACACAGCCTGCTGAAGGCGAGTTGTGTTAATTGTGTTACAGCTGCAGTTATGTAACTAATGACAATATGTCATTAGTCCAGATTCTATAAAATATTCATGATCAGTTATAATCATATGGTTCCCTTAAACTCTAACATGTATCTCGGTTATGCTGAATGATAGTGGCTGCTGTCCTGACATGTTGATGTATTGTTTATCTCTTCATAGAATTGGTTAATATATGACGTCTGGCGATAAGTGTTATTGCTGGTTTGAAAACAGAACACAATGATATGTGTGAACCTAGCTGGCTGTGAACCACACAACCTGGCTGTGTGTCTGCTTGTGTGTGTCTGGTTCTGTGTCTGGTTGTGTCCTCATCTCCACCTGAGAGTACCCAGCTGCAGAGCTGCTCCACTGGGCTTCAGTCTTCACTGAGAGTTGCTGCATGTGGAGGCTGGCTGTATGTCCTGACTCTCTTCTGACCGTCCTGCACCAACCAGGGACCAACAAGAACCTGCCATAACTGTCCCTGATACAACTATGGAAGATCATGATGATGATCAGAGTCTGGGTCCAGCCCGACCCTCAAGCCCCAAACATAATAGATCCCCGAACAGGCTAGCTACAACACCATGGAGTTGTGAGTCTAATGCACACTAGGGATGGAGTTGATGCCTTTGATTTTAATTAAGAGGATGAGAATAGTTATCTTATCTTAACCGACATTTATAACCCATACAAATAGGTTAATATTAGATTACATCTATCGAGGGACGCTTGGGTTTGTCTTTTTATTAGTGCTGTCAGTTAAATGCGTTATTCATGGCGTTAACGCAAACCAATTTTAACGGCGTTAATTTTTTTAGCGCGCGATTAAAGCTATACTGTACGATGTGAGAGAGCTAGCATGATTTGAAATTAGCTTCTCTTCGGAGTTCCGTTTAACTCCTCCCCGTTTTTTTTTCGCTTCTTTTTCATTGCCCATAAGTTATTTATTGCCGTCAGGATGTAAAAACCAATTTCAACAACATATTAAAAAGTGCATATTACTGGATCCCGTACAATATGCCTTTAACGCAATTCTTTTATTTACTTTTTTTTTTTTTTTTGGGTTCAAAACAAAGAAGCAGTAGCCTGACTGCTATGTTCAAGGCAGTATGTTTGTATGTTCATCGTTTAATTGCACTATAGGCTTTTTTTTTGTATCGTCCTGTTTTGATCACTATATGCCAATGTTGTTATCAATGAAAAAACATTTGCACAAGGCAAGCCGATGCACTTCTTCATGTTGATAAGAGCATTAAAATGAGAAAAATGAATGGGACAAAGAAATCAAGGGATATTTAGCATAGAAAAAACATGTGAGTTAACTATGGCATTAATGCGATTAATCTTATATAATGTTATGTCTTTGATTTCACCTGTTACTATAGTCTATCTGCAACTGTGTAAATAATGCTCAACCGCAATAAAAAAATAAAATAATAATAATAATTAATCTCTTGGCATTTCATGTTCAACAGGTCATCTAGCCTACATGTTAAAATGTATTTCTCCATCCCATTTCCTTCACAGTCAAGTAAAGATAGTGAAGAAGACTCACTATCTTCTCTTATTATTTAGTTGGACTTGTGCTTATACTCCAAGCAACCTTTAATAGTCAGCCACCAGCTGATACATGAGACTGGGTTGACGTCAGGTTCTGTTCGGGTCACACATCCCCTCAGTGTCACGAAGGCTTCTGCCTGGGCTTTGGGACGCAACCTCGATGAATTAAGACTGAGTCGTGCAGTGACATCTGCTGGCGGCGTCGTTTTTCTTTTTAAAAACAGTTGGAACATACGTGACGCGTTGGCTATTACGTCCATTCTGTTTCAACTCGAAACAGAAACATCTTGTTTGGACTTATCACACTCACCCCTGGTTCTACAATAGATAGATAACAACTTTATTAATCCCCCGGAGGTTAAATTCCTTTGTTACAACCGCCCAGCAGCAGTGGAAAACACAGGTAAGATACAATGCAAACAAAATACAAAGTAGCCTAATGAAAACGAAAATAGACGCTAAAGTAAATGCTGAAGTAAAGACAAACAGAACAAACAGGGCAAACAAAACAAACGGTGTAAATATAAATTATAAAGTGGCACAGTACCAGTAATTTATTATATTAAAGTTTATAAATGCAAATGTTAACCAAGAGAAGTGTCGATGCTGCAAACGCAAAATGTCAAACATGGAGGCCCTTTATGGGTATGAGTTTACAGTGGACAGAGCACACCATACCGTGCCTTCCTGGATTCTCCGACCAATGAGAAAGCGATTAGAAAGTCGAGCATCATGAATAGTTTCCTAGGTATTGTTGCAGTTGAAGGCGGAAGAGTGTGGTTCGACAGATAGGCTAGGCCTACTTGAAGTGTTACGACGGTCTCAATTAAAGTAAGGTAATATAAACGCTGTCTAATCTGATATCGTCATTATATTCAAGTCCGTTTTTTATAAACTTCAGTTGGTTTACTATAACTGTATAAAAAAAGAGTGATTTGTGGTGCCGTTCTTACTTTCGTTTTCGCTCAGGTTTCTCACGGAGAAACAATGTAGACCTTGACACTTGGTTATAACGTGTTTTGAGCAAACATTGTGGCTCCTGGGAACATCATATGGTATTTGAAGAATGATTAGCTTATTTAGTTATATTCAGTAGTGATGTTATGGTTTGGGTCGAGGCATCGGGGCGTGTGTCGAGTAGGCCTACCTCGGCTCCTCCCCCAGCGAAGCTCCGTATCGAGTAGGATTCACATAGGCGAAATGACGTAGCGTGTGACGTTCGAGGCTTCATCTCGGGCTGTTCCGCGATATGGGTTCACAATTGGCACATTTTTACAAAAAGAAGACCCAGTTCCAAGATCACTTGAATGGCTATGCAATTAATCACACTCATTCTCAGTCATCATGCAGTTGTTCTATTATTACAATTATTAGACATTCTATTTTGCCCGGGATGACTTAATATCTTTGTCAAATGTTTTGTTTTTCTACCTTGAGCTCGGGAGATATTTATGAACGGCACACTCACACTTATCACTGAAATTACTTTAATTCTCAAATGTTTTGATGTTGTACGAAGCAAACATCACATCATCACAGGAAACTCTTTCTTTCATCATAATTTCATTCACCACTAGGTGTCCCTAGCGTACTCATTTGAAGCTTCGAGGTCGAACCACTTTGATGGTTCATCTGGCTGCGAGGCTTTGACGTTTCATGAGGCATCATCTCGGCACCACTAATATTCAGGTTTTTTGTTCACGGTGATGAACTCCCCGCTTTGCACCTGGTATTAACATGCGTTTTGGGAGCTCGGATATTAACCCGTAATCGCCACATCGCCAATAAATCATGGTGTAAATGAACCCAAGACAATGGTGGTGTGAGAGAATCGCATAACCAATCAATTTGAACCGTTGCATGTGTGAAAGTGGCTCTAGGGCTCTAGTTAGTGTGTTATGTAGCCTACAGTGAGGCCCTATCCCGTTCCTTTGCTCTTCCAAAATCTCCACTTTAACCCTACCCCTCAACCCTTTGCCTACGAAATGGGTCGACAACTCTTCAAGACCCAGTTACAGTACGTCATTAGTAGTCGTTGACAGGGTTTTGATCTTTATTTATTATTTTTTGTATCGATATTTTGATACAATATCTGTCTCTGGAATGGATTAAGGCCCAATCCCGTTACACCCCTTGGCCCAAACCCTTAACCCTTAACCCTTAACCCTTATCTCCCACCTGGAGTCCCTAGGCCTAGAACATGGAGCATATGGATATCATTGTCCCATTTTGTTGAACCTAATGGGACAGGGGCCCGGCAGATCCCCGGCCCCCGGCTCCCCGGCCCCTGGCTGTGGGGCCCCCACCCCCCCGGCCGTGGGGCCCCCGGCGTGAGTCCGGGGATCCCCTCCGGAGCTTTGGTGGTTGTGTTGTTGTAAAGAAAATGCCTTTACAACATCGAAACGGCATAAGGACAATGCGACGGTCATCATCATTTATTTAATGATTATTAAAATAGAAAACACTTAGCTTTGTGGTTTACGATCCTGTCGCATCTTTTCGCCCGCCATCTTGACTAGGATTTAAAAAAAAAAAAAAGATGGGCGGCGCCGGAGCGTAGTAGCAACGCGAGTGGCTCCTCAGACTTTCATAAGTCTAAGGCGCCACGCACTCGTTCCTCTAAAGTATGGGAATTCTTTAATGTAAAAGGAAACGATTCCGTGATATGTCGTCTTTGCAAAATGGAGATGGCTTTCCATTCTAGCACCACGGCAATTCACCAGCACCTGAAGAGGCGCCACCCGGTAGCAGCTGCAGATGACAGAGCTCCGTAGAATTCTAAGAATGCATTACTTTGCACTTTTATTTTGGAATTTAAAGGCAATAAACATGTATTGAACTGTTAAGGAATTCATATTTTTTCATTCAGATATGTAAATCAACATGTAGAAATTGCTATTAGTCAATTAATGGGGAGATAATCGATAATCGAATCTAATCGAAATCGAATCGGACTGAAAAAATGAATAGTTAGATTAATCGATGCATCGAAAAAATAATCGCTCGATTAATCGTTTAAAAAATAATAGTTTATCCTAGCCCTACAGCTGTTAATTAACCACACAGAGATTACCATGGCAGCCGGTGAAACAACGCGGCGTTCTGCGCGCGCATCCGCCGTGTTGATAAACAAATAACCCCCATATTGAACGAAGTTAAACTAAGCTAGCGTCCCGTTCACAGGCACCAGAATGAACGAGTTCACAGTAACGTTCATCAGGCAGTAATACAGTACGTTCAGTTCACGTTCGCCCAAAATATGAACGAGTTCATGAACTACCGTTCAATGAACGCGTTCGGGCACAACACTGACAACAGGGCTCCCCGCTGTACTGGGATGTGCGTCTCCAGTTCAACAGGGCTCCCCGCTGTACTGGGATGTGCGTCTCCAGTTCAACAGGGCTCCCCGCTGTACTGGGATGTGCGTCTCCAGTTCAACAGGACTCTCCGCTGTACTGGGATGTGCGTCTCCAGTTCAACAGGGCTCCCCGCTGTACTGGGATGTGCGTCTCCAGTACAACAGGGCTCCCTTCTGTACTGGGATGTGCGTCTCCAGTTCAACAGGGCTCCCTTCTGTACTGGGATGTGCGTCTCCAGTTCAACAGGGCTCCCTTCTGTACTGGGATGTGCGTCTCCAGTTCAACAGGGCTCCCAGCTGTACTGGAGATTGTTGTGGAAATAATCGACTAGTTTGCAATGAGGCGAAGACAAAGGAATATTAAGATGAAGAGCTTTTATTCTCATTGCACCGTGAAGACGGAAACATCCATGACATTTACTTCTCTATTTCTGCATTTCATCAGAGCTCACATCCAGCCATAACCCCATGACCACGCTTCCTCATTAGTCTGGGGTTTTGCCCGAAAGATCTCCTAAAATATTGGTTGTTCTAAACGTCCTCCTTATCTGATGCAGAATTATTTTCACTGTCTTTACTGAACACATTGAGCTCAGGTTTCTGGTTTTGTTTGACCCTCTACAAATTTTTCAGTACACTGACCACTTCAGCACATTATATATTTTTGTGTGTGTGTGTGTGTGTGTGTGTGTGTGTGTGTGTGTGTGTGTGTGTGTGTGTGTGTGTGTGTGTGTGTGTGTGTGTGTGTGTGTGTGTGTGTGTGTGTGTGTGTGTGCGATCATCCTACTTAGGCGCGTCGCTAGAATCAGTGTGGGACCAAAGCCATAAGGACGTGGTTAAAGACTGGAGGATGGTGGAAATGGTTCAAAAGTGAGTTTTTTTTCCTGCTTTTTGAGACTGTTTGTTAAACGTTCACGGTCCTTATTTTAACCGCATATCAGATATTTTAATTTAGTGTACAATTCTTAATTAACTGATGTCTACAGAACCACATACTGTATATGAATCCCCCTTTTGGTAAAGTCAAATAGGCTACATTTAATCATGCAACTGGGGTATAACATCTTTATTTATTTACAACACAGATATAATAACTATTACAGAACAGTATGAATAGTCTGATTGAACCAAACACAACTCTTTTCAAACCCCCAAATGATCTTCTAACCCCGTCCCCAGAACTCGTTATTTAATTGATGAACTGCTTTTCTTTCATCTCTCCCCAGATATTTCTGAACTTCAAAAAAAGTCTGTGGTAGAAGTTTGATGATTGAAGCCCAAACAAACCTGACAACCATGTTCCTACAATTCATATTAATAAGTTGTTGCTTTGGTGTTGCTTCATCTTCATATTGTCCCCAGAATGAATACAGTGCAGGATTGGAGTGTTGCCCATCATGTCCGCCAGGTAAATATCTGACCTGTTGTCAGGCTGTCTGACTCTACAACGTATACTAACTACAAATAAACATATACGGGATATACCGTATACAAATCTACAGTAAAGACGGTCCACAAATCTACAACATGTCCAACATATACTGTCTATGAATCTACAACATATTCAAAATGTTTTTTCCAACAGGATGTCATGTTGTAAAGGACTGCACGGACAGAATCATTACAGAGTGCTCAAGTTGCCCCGATGGTACTTTCCAAGCCGGCTTTAATGAACTGAAGCAATGCTCTACCTGTACAAAGTGTGACCCAGGTACATCTGTTATTTAATGGAGATGCCCCCCATGCAACCCCCATATGTTGTGTTGATGAGAACGTTGTGTTGTTCATGTTGATATCAGAAGTTGTGTTGTTCATGTTGATATCAGAAAAGTTGTGTTGTTCATGTTGATATCAGAAGTTGTGTTGTTCATGTTTATATCAGAAGTTCAGTTGTTCATGTTTATATCAGAAGTTGTGTTGTTCATGTTTATATCAGAAGTTGAGTTGTTCATGTTTATATCAGAAGTTGTGTTGTTCATGTTTATATCAGAAGTTGTGTTGTTCATGTTTATATCAGAAGTTGTGTTGTTCATGTTTATATCAGAAGTTGTGTACTCTCAGGTTGTCTCAGGTTCCTCTAACTGTAACTGTTGTGATTGACAGGTCTCGGTCTGAAGGTGAATAAGTCGTGTTCATCAACATCAGATGCTGTGTGTGAGGTCCTGGATGGATTCTTCTGCAGTGACCCTAACGGAGGTGGATATATGGCCGCTCAGAGACACCGTCTGAGCTGCAGTCCTGGTCATTACATCGGTCAAAGAGGTTGGTGTTCTATATACTGTATGTCAACATTAATTATAGATAAATTG
Organism: Gadus morhua; assembly: GCF_902167405.1. Classification (NCBI taxonomy): domain Eukaryota; kingdom Metazoa; phylum Chordata; class Actinopteri; order Gadiformes; family Gadidae; genus Gadus; species Gadus morhua. Next base: position 114,123 of record NW_021964147.1, on the reverse strand, counting down.
TTAAATAAATTGACATCTAGTGAACCTATTCAGTCACATAAGGGGCATCCAGCTTCTTACCATTTAATGTATTAGTGTCCAAGTTACTCCACGATCATCTACAACAGTCTGGCAATGATACCCACAAAGACTTTTTAAATTACAATTCTCTGTTTCCTTGTTCCTACGATGTTGATCTTCTGATATTTTAACTGTTACCCGATAAAAATTGAAAAGATTATCACATATGTTCCCACCACATCTCAGAATGGATGTGTTTTAAATAAAACATGAATATTCCTACAGGAACAGCAGATAAAGACACAGAGTGCCTTCACTGTACTGATGGAACATTCTCAGATGGCACATCAACGTCTTGCAAGAACCACACAAAGTAAGTGTCGTTAATTAAACAATCTATACATACAGTACAATAAGGGTATGTTAAGAATAAGGCCTGGGCAATATATAGTGTACTGGTGTGGCTTTTATTTGCCTGTTTTTAAGATACATACCATAGTCATAATGTTATGTTCGTTTTTTATAATCAGAATTAGATATAGTTTAAAGGTTGTTAATGCTTGACAAGATATCTAACTTACCATTCAGTCATTTTCTCTAAATCGGCGTCCAGTGAATTCAGACACAGGGAGATACAGGTCATTAGGAATAGATAGGGGTCAGGCATCTAGCTCAAGAACCTTCCTGAAGGCCTACAGGAAGGTGGTGGACATTGGGGATCAAACCCGGTACCTTTGAGTCCAACACCCAGTCTACTACTCTTAGAACTAAACGTGGTTTTGTCCTTCTGGTTTCAGATGTGATTCTGGGCTGCAGATACAACCAGGAACTGATTCCACTGATTCTACATGTATTACATACGTTGCGATTGTGTTCATAATAATAGGATGCATATTGCTTATATCAATCATCGTCCTGGGAGGTAAGCATTACATTCAACTCTAACATGTATTATGGTTACATTCAACAATAATGTATTATGGTAACAGCAAACTAGCATGTATTATGTTACACTAAACTGACATGTTTCATGGTTATGCTGAATGATGTTGACTTCTCTCCTGACATGATACTGTATTGTTTATCTCTATATAGCATGGGTTTACATAAGACCTCTGAAGGTAAGTGTTATTCCTTACATAATACAATAATATGTGTGACCCTAGATGGCAGTGGTGGAGTTATTAGATGATGACCTTGTAATGAACCCAATGTTGATATTTTATTCACTTTTTCATTAATAGGAAAAGGAATTGCAGGGGTGGCGGTTACATGGTAAATTCTTATTCCACATGCTTCACTTTGTTAATGAGTAACAGATCATTTATTAATATCCAGGGATTTGCAAGTATTACTAACTCACACCAAGTCAAATGATATCGCTGTGATTCAAAACATTTAATCTAATTGTAGCAGAGAGTCAGAGCCTACCTAGCAGAGGGACCAGAGTGGCAGACCTACAGAACAACATCATCTAGATATTACATTATAGAATGGAGCTATCCATGTATATAAGACACTACTCTCATAGCTGGGGCGATGTGGCCAGCAAAACGTCAGCTCAGTGGCGTTTATAAACGTAGCTCACTGAGTCGTCATGACCCCCCGTGGTTTTAGGCACGGGCGAAGCGGGCAGCCGTCCGGGGCGGCATTTTTTCATGACCCATGGGGGGCGGCACGAGCACAGCAGCAAAAAAACATCAGCGCTGCGAAGCGGTTTTCTATTATCTATCATTTCACTGTGTGGGGAATTGGCATGTTGGTGCCCCTCTGGCTGCAGGCGCCCTGCTTACTGAGGAGGTGCCGTGCACAGAAGCTGTGTGAGAAGGGGAGAGGGAGGGGGGCGCAGGGGACAGTTCACCTCTGAGTCTCCCAAATGGAACGGACAACGGGGGGGAACGGGGGATCCCCTGTTAGCGCGGGTTGGAATCTGCCTGATAGAGAGCAATACTCTAATGGAATAGTGGGCTAAAGACACACACCTCCAATTTCTTGCAATTGTGAAACATAAGTTTCTCTTTCACTCATATTGTTATGATAAAATTTTGGGGGGGGGGTCTCGCCCGGGTTGTAATTCAATGAAGAACCGCCCCTGGTCATAACAACACAGAGCAGGGACAAAGGGTAGAAAGACTTCTGTCCTTGTTTGACCACGATAATGGAGCTGTCTCCCTACACGTATTCAGTCTGTCAAGATGTTCTTCTGTGTAGAGGCTAATCCAGAGTGGAAACCAGGAACTGATTCAACTGATTCTATATGATTAGAATATATGGAGCAGTTCATAATGATAGGATGCATATTTTCATAATATCAATCATAGTCCTGGGAGTTAAGGATTACATTAAACTAACATGTATCACGGTTACATTACATGTAAGGCTAACTTTATCTACTCTATAACCGTCCAGGGGAAGCTGCTGGAGAAAGGACAGCTGGTCCCTCATCCACATCTCTCCTCTCTCTGGAGCTTGTACGTTCAGCCCATTATTTGTGGTCTCTGTGTCATTAATATTAAACTGCTATTTTTTCTTTATTATTATTGTTAAAATGTTGTGTTACACCTTGTTACAAATTAATTGTAGGTCTTAGTCAAATTCTATAAAGTGTATTCGTACAGTGCTACCTTATGTGTAGTAGAATGACAGAGGACTTCATGCAGTGGTGTAACTGTATGTTTGAACACAGCCTGCAGGTCTAGAGGCCCTCCAATGAAACACAGCCTGCTGAAGGTGAGTTGTGTTAATTATGTTACAGCTGCAGTTATGTAACTAATGACAATTTGACCTAATCCAGATTCTATTAAATATTCACGATCAGTTATAATCATATGGCTCCCTTAAACTCTAACATGTATCAGGGTTATGCTGAATGATAGTGGCTGCTGTGTTACGTTAAACGATGCTGAACCCAAGAGCAGACGGAGACGATGTAGAATTGATGAAAAAAGGGTTGATTGAACGAGGTGGGGAAGCAGGTAGTGGATGAGGTAGCCGGGGAATGAGCGAGCTGGCAGGCGAGCTGGAGCGAGGGATCCGGATAACTGCAGGCAGAGGAAAACAGAGTTGGGTTGTGGTCAAAATCAACAAGAGAGCGAGAGCAAGGTAACACGAATACTTGAGCCAGGCATGTATCATTACCACAGTAGTGCGTAGTACGATCTGGCACCGACAGCAGGGAATCCAAAGGTATGGAAGCATATATGTAGCAAAATTCAAATGGCAATGCAATTTGCAATTTGCAATTCAATAAGTAATTACGTTATGCAATTGACAATGCATTATGCAATTTCATAATGTAATTTGTAAATACGTTATTCAAAGTGTATTTTAATATGCAAAGTGATAATGCAATCCTCAATTAAATTTGCAAAAGTTATAACAATAAAAATACAATAACATTTTGTCAAATTCTTTGAGTTCCTTTATTCAAATTGAAAAGCTATAGCGTCCCCGTGATTGCAATCCACTTCGCCACACTCCGTGTGTTGCGATATTCAAATGACATTTCAATCCGCAAAACGGAATCCAAAACGGAATCCAAAACGGAATCCAAAGAGGAAATCCAAAGAGGAATCCAAAAAGTCAATATGCAAAGTGGCAAACGTATCAGCCAATCAGCGTCTGGGCGGGAACTACGTCACTTTCTATTGTGTCTGACTGTTTTATGTGTGGGGGGAGGGAGTTCAAGAGCCTGGGTGCTGAACAGCTGAATGACCGGGCACCCATTCGTAATGAGTCGTGATGTGGGGATACATAGTAGTCCAGCAGAGGTTGAGCGGAGGGAGCGGGAGGGAGTGTATTCTTGGAGGAGGTCGCAGAGGTAACTGGGGGCTAGGTTGTGGAGAGCTTTGTAGGTGAGGAGTGGGTGGAGACGGTGGGTCTCCCGACCCTATGTTTCGCACCCAGTGCCTGTAGCACTTGGGAAATCTTTGTGTTTACCACACTGGCGTCAAAACGTACCAGTGAGGTTAAGTCGTCTATCCTATCTCCCAGAACACGCACTCTCTCTACTGCATCTGTGTCTTCAACTCGATTGTTCTCCACATCATCGGCCAAACTTCGGAGCGTATCAATAATCTCCATTGGTGACCATTGACCTGTGAACAAGTGAACAAGGAAATTACGAGCAAGTGACGTAGTTCCCGCCCAGACGCTGATTGGCTGATACGTTTGCCACTTTGCATATTGACTTTTTGGATTCCTCTTTGGATTCCCTCTTTGGATTCTGTTTTGGATTCCGTTTTGCGGATTGAAATGTCATTTGAATATCGCAACACACGGAGCGTGGCGAAGTGGATTGCAAACACGGGGACGCTATAGCTTTTCAATTTGTGTAAAGGAACTCAAAGAATTTGACAACATTTTATTCTATTTGTATTGTTATAACTTTTGCAAATTTAATTGAGGATTGCATTGTCACTTTGCATGTTAAAATACACTTTGAATAACGTATTTACAAATTACATTATAAATTGCATAATGAATTGTCAAATGCATAATGTAATTCCAAACTGCATTGCCATTTGAATTTTGCTACATATATGCTTCCATACAAAGGGTTTATGAAGGGGAGTTGATTGGAGATGAAGACCAGGTGAGCATGATTGCAGAATAGGTCCAGGTGTGAAGTGAGACAGACAGGAGGAGTGGCAGACCCAGGAGGTTGAAAAACACAGCAGACTGCTGTGACCACAACATGCTGTCCTGGGGCCTGTACTACGAAGCTCGATTAGAGGGTTAGCGAGGTATGTTGAGCTGAAAGCCTGGGTTAGCTGTACCACGAAAGTCGATCTCTTTAAGCGTCGCTGTATCACCATGGACTTACGCTCACAACCAAACCTGGTCGGGAGCAGCTTTTCAGCTTAGGGTGCACTCACACTAGGCCAAAACGGCCACGGCCACGGCCAGATGGCCTAGTGTGAGTGTACCCTAACGTCCCGTGCCCACTACCTCCGTCCGTTGACTGATCCCCATTGACTTTGAATGGGGACGGACGCGCAATGCATTGTGGATCCGTCCGTTCCGTTGGAGCCTTCGGCGCCGTCAGAAAGTTGAAAAATGTTCAACTTTTTCGGCAGCGACGGATCCGTCATCCAATCAGATCGCGTATTCAAATTTAAGCACTGTGACGCGACTCGGGCTCTGACGATACTAGAAAGCGGGAAAGCGGGTCATCTTGCATCGCAACAAGCTGGAAGTAGCGGGAAGAACCCGGCGAAGCGATTTGATTGGCTGACGGATGCCTCTGCAAAGACTACTCCCCCATCAGTTAGCCACGCCTTCCCACGTCCGTTGACTGACGGAGGTAGTGGGCATGTAGGGTAAAGGCCTGATTCCACCGGACGCGTTACGGCAACGTTACGGCTGCGGCACGTCTTGGCCGCGGTCACCGCAGCAGATAGGTTCCACTCTAATCCCGGGGATTCCACCGGACGCGTTACGGCAACGTTACAGCTGCGGAACGGAACGGCTGCGACTCTGCCCTGCTTGCATTTCCTGCGGGCGCGTTACGGCAGCGCAACGTGCGTTGCGAGCCAGCCGTATTCACGCAAGATCACGAGATCACGCGATAATCCTAAACCTAATGTACTCACCTTCCACTCCCAAAACTACTGCAATTAAATGCCACGCTTTGACCTTCCGGCCATTGCCCTTATAAAAAGGATGATTTGGTACATAAATGACGTTGTGATAGGCTACATGAGCTGAGTATTATGTTTTATTTTGAAAATTGACCGGATGCTCTATGGCTTTTACTTTTTCACTTCCTGCCCTGCTCGATCTGCTCTGTTTAAATTGACGCGGTTCAGCAACGGCTTGCGGCAAAAATAGAAATGCTACGGAATGGTAGCGCTGCGGCACGGCGAGCCGCTCCTGGGACGCGGTTGAGACGTTCCGCAGCCGCGCCCGGTGGAAATGGTCTCATTGATTAGAGTGAAACCTATCTGCTGCGGTGACCGCGGCCAAGACGTGCCGCAGCAGTAACGTTGCCGTAACGCATCCGGTGGAATCAGACCTTCGTCTACCCGGAGAGCGGCTACTTAAATCGGCGTGCGCAGCTTCCTAACCCCTCCTCCGATAATGGCGTCACCATTTGTGGGTGTTCCCGTGGAACTCGGCGCACTTATCGTACAGGCATCTCTCCGGAGACGGAGGGCTTTTCGGGACAGAACCGATCCCTTGGCATTGTCTGACGATATTCTTTATGAACAGATACAGATTCTCATCAGAGGGTATTCGTTATTTGATCGTCCTTGGTTGACCGTATGTAGGCAATGCTACACAAAGAAGCCGTGCACTTACTGTTGCGCAGTGTGTCTGTGTTTGAAGTTCAAAGGTGGCCCCACGTTCACCGTACATTAACCTTGGATAGTCAAGTGCCGTGTTGTCCATTATCCCTTACATAACCGCTTTGTCAGTGACACAATTAGACCTAGGCATTTTTTATTCTACAAATTCATATTATAGCTGTGAGAATTGTTAAAAGAAATCACGTCCATAGTCGCCCTGGAGTCACAGGGCGACAGTCTCCTGCAAAAATCAGGGAAAACTAGACATTCTTTCCAAAAATTAAAAATTTAGAAGAATACGTGATACTTTGCTTTGATAGTTATATACCTCTGATTGGAGATTGATTGTCGGCGGCTCCTCCAAAATAATGTTACCTTCAACTAAAAATGACACAATTATTTTACCCTCAATCATTTCACATTTAATTAGCAAGAAAATTATTAATGTCCATTGCCAATACATGAATACATACTCGTTACAAACGCCTTGGATGTGGAGGCAGTGGGGTCAGAGGACTTCCCCCCCTTCCACCATCATCGGCCGACCTTCGTTGCTGGCGAGAGCCAGCTCCTCCGAAGTGGTGAAGGGCGGTGGAGTGGTCCCCCTCCTAGTCCTATTCATTTGGTTTCTTTTTATTTGCTACAGGTAATCAACATGAGATTAAAGGTTGGAGCCTAGGCCATTGCAAATCATATAGGCTAGATTCACCTGAAATTATTCAAACGGATGCTTACAATTTACCACATTGAATAATATTTATTTTTTTGACTTGGCCCCATGTTCATAGGAGCGTGCTGGCAGCACATCTATGGGGGTAAAAGGCATGATGATACATAATATTTTTTAGACAATATGCAGAATCATTTAACTTACGAATTAACACGGTCAGCTATTTTTTGCCAGCACGCCACCCTAGCCATATTATAGGCAACCGTGTTCCCCTTTGCTGTGATTTGAACTTTGAATTCCTTGTAGGAGTTCATAATAATACACTGCTAGTCTTGGGTGAAATACATCGCTCTCGCTCGATTCATTTTGCACAAGGGTGAGTCAAATGACGTGAGAAACGCCCCTTTTGTGAACGCGCATTGAACCTAAAGCGGAAAACCTGATTAAACTAATTGAATCTAAAGTGAGCATCGTGGTACCATTTAACTCTGATTGCGAGTTGCGGCTCTGTCGAGCCAGGTTTTCCCAAGAAAGCCTGGGTATGTTCAGCGAGGTTCGTGGTATACCCCCTGACATTTTGCTGTATTGTTTATCTCTATATAGAATTGGTTAATATATGACGTCTGGAGGTAAGTGTTATTGCTGGTTTGAAAAATAACGCAATAATATGTGTGAACCTAGCTGGCTGTGAACCACACAACCTGGGTGTGTGTCTGCTTGTGTGTGTGTCTGCTTGTGTGTGTCTGGTTGTGTGTCTGGTTGTGTGTGTGGTTATGTCCTCATCTCCACCTGAGAGTACCCAGCTGCAGAGCTGCTCCACTGGGCTTCAGTCTTCAGTGAGTGTTGCTGCATGTGGAGGCTGGCTGTATGTCCTGACTCTCTGCTGCCTTCTCTTCCAGAAACTGGATTGCCAGACCCAGTGACCATCCTGCTCCAACCAGGAACCGACAAGAATACAACTATGGTAGATCTTGATGATGATCAGAGTCTGGGTCCAGCCCGACCCTTGATATGATTTGATTGAAATTTATTTCGAACATGTAAAAGAAAACAAAAAATATATATCATACACAAATTATTGATGTTAAACAAAATAGAAAGCATAATTAGATACATAAATGATGCATACCTGATAATTGTAACATGTTCGAAAAGGGGTGGGTAGAAGTTTACACTTATTTAATCTCCGTAATTCATTGAAATTAACATTCCTTAGTCATAATAATTATTAACATTTTCATTTATTATTAATAAATATATATATTAGATATATATATTATTTTTTAACGTATCCAAACATATAATTTGTTTTTGTTTTCCTTTTTTTCTTTTTTTTTTAAATAAAATGTATAACTTATATGTTCATATCAGATATATACTATAATTTCTTACACATTTGTCCAAAAAATTAATAAATAAATTAACTAAATAAACAAAAAACATTCATGAAAATATATAGATATTATTTCACTATTGATCCATTTTTGTATCCAAACAATACTTGTCATTTAGAAAAAAAATAAATACAAAAAAAATTAAGAATAAATAACAAACTAAATAACTAAACATTTAACACCCAATGACCCTCAAGCCCCAAACATAATAGATCCCCGAACAGGCTAGCTACAACACCATGGAGTCTAATGAACACTATGGATGGAGTTGATGCCTTTGATTTTAATTAAGAGGATGAGAATAGTTATTTTATCTTAACCGATATTTATAACCAATACAAATAGGTTAATAATAGATAACATCAATCGACTTTGCACATCGCACTTAATCTACATTGCAATTATTCATAGTAGCATCTGCAGTAGCTGCAATCATTGCTGTACACGGGGAATGGGTTAGCCTAGCGATTGTTAGTACTTGCACTTGGTTCTATTAACATCTTTACTGTACTGACAGCGATATATTGTTTCACTTCTAATGACAAATGTACTTCGTTTTGGATAAAAGCGTCTGCTAAATGCCCTAAATGTAAATGTTGGAAGCTTGGGCTTGTCTTTTTATATAATGTTATGTCTTGGATTTCACCTGCTGTCAGGGCCGTCGATAAGGTGATGACGATTCTAGGGGCCCACAGTCCAGGGCCCCCCCCCCCCCCCCCCGTCAACAATTGCTTCCTCGTCAACAATTGCTCTTTCCACCCCCCCCCCCCCCCCCCCCCCCCCCCCCCCCCCCGTCAACAATTGCTTCCTCGTCAACAATTGCTCTTTCCACCCCCCCCCGGCAACAATTCAGCGGAGGGGGGCCCATCAGTAAATCTTGTCTAGGGGCCCAGGAATTGTAGCAACGCCTCTGCCTGCTGTTACTATATAGTGTGATGGAAAATCTACATGTTGTTACGTTTTTGGTCTATCTATGAACTTAAGTTTTGTTACTATTTTGTGTGATGCATATATTGCCTGCCTTCTGCTCTCCTTTTGGGTCATTTAAAGTGTGAACGTTCGAGGGTCGTGTGATTCATTATATTGCCTGCCTGTTCCTATCTTTTCGTGTGTTGTAAATCATCTTCCATGCAATCCTTTGATGTATGGGCCTGTTCCTCGACCCCCTGGCTAGCGTCAACGAAGCCAGAAGGTTAGATGGCACGGCCGCTACCCCCTCCAATGGCATCCAGGGCAGCTTCAGTTGTAAAGATAACCATCTGGTACACAAAGGCTTTTGGTTTATTGGGGGACACACCCCCTCCAGAAGCCAACCAAAGTGAATAAGAACTCATTGATTCAAACACTCAGTGGACTTCTCCCCAGCGTACCTTCAGAGAATGAAGTAACACGCAAAGAGAAGCTCCCATCTGAGGCCTCCGATTATTGTAATGTTTGCCTGTTATGTTGTTTGTTGATGCATTGTGATGTATCTTTTTTCGTACTTTTATTACAAATATATATGATCATTAATTGTCAACAGTATTGTGTGCTTTTTTGCATCTAAATATCTCATCTGTCTTAGACGCAAACTCTGATAGAGAAATTGCCACGACAATTTGGGGGCTCGTCCGGGATACCTAACCTGAAGATCCCGTGAAAAATCCATAGGTGTCTGCCAGGTCAGGTCTGAGGATTCGGTCTCAGTCCCAAAGCTCTACCTCGCCTCCAGGTGACTGTAACCAGACTAATGGGGTCGAGGAAAGGGTGTCTGTGGGGGATGAAGTAGGGGTATTCAGTACGGTATCCAAAGGAAAAAGAATTCGAGCAGGTGAGATCACAATACTGTTTAAAGCTTCCAAATAAAATCCGTTACAGGAACGGTATATAAATGTTTCGGTAAACGTAAACTTATATCTGAACTTAGGCCTTGTTGAAGGAAACTCTGTTATAGGAACATACTGTAAAGCTCCGGTTCCGTCAATATATATATGGCTATATAGGTAACAGAAAGGGCAGCTAGAGTCTGTCGGGAACGGTAAAGGGAAACCCGTTGAAGCGCGGTTGGTGTTATATATATATAAATAAATAATAATAATAGGCATTCATTAATAAATATGTATATATGTGTAGTAACAAGGAGGTTACGGTGATATTAGATAATAGTAACTAATAGTGTGTATGGATCTAAAAATGTATAATAGATCGGGATAAACATAGTGAAATATTAAACGTTTTAGCTTAAACGGTTGTTGGGGCCAGGATAGAGAAAAAAAATCAGAGCGTAGAGAGTGTAGGAATTTTTAATCTCGATTTCACCCGAGATGTAGACCCGGACCTGGACTGCACCGGCGGACCGCGTGCGAATCCCCCTTCACCTCCACCGTATGACGACAACGCCCAGGCCGCCGCCCCATCATTCAACCTCTATCCAGACCTCACGGCAAAGGAGGCACCCGCTATCAGCGCAACAGGGGTTATGGCAGTCCGGCATACGTTTTCCGTGCATGGAGACCCAGTGACATTAAGGACAGCAGAATGTCTCCCGGACCCATCTGCAGTGGGAGGGGAATCCCTCGCTACAGCCATTCTGGAAATGGCCCATCACCCATCGGCGAACGACGCCAAGTCAAACTGGGCCTACGGTGGGGTCGTATTCAAGGCGACATTCCCGGGAGAGACCAAGCTGATATAATGTTCGTGGAGGCGCCGGACGGCAAGGACGACCACAGGAAAGTGGGGAAGCACAGAGGCCTGCTTTCGTTGTGGCGTCATGGATCCTTGGTTCAACGATTCTCCCAAAAGAATCGACAAAGACAATGGAAGGGCCGGCTGGCAGTTCGCACCTTCCCGTGAAGTGACTGTGAATCATCCAAGAGGCAGAGGTGGAAGGGGGCATTCGCATTGACGGGACGCAGGAGCAGGCCAGGTCCAAGGAGGAGGTATGAGCACCATAACACATAACACAAACAACACGCAAAATGGTCTCAGCGTCACAACGCACGCAAGCACCACATCCAAATGATTGTTGTATGGTTCTCACCAGCCTTACGCAACCTGATCAGCTAAATGTAGCATTATATATAGTTATTATTATAATAATAATAATAATAATAATACATTTAATTTAGAGGCGCCTTTCAAGACACCCAAGGTCACCTTACAGAGCATATAGTCATCATACATTTTTTTAAAAACAAGACATTGTGTAAAAATAAATAAACATAAGCAATAAGAAATAAATAAAACAAAAACAAGACAAAACAAAACAAAAAAACAATCAAAACAGTGATCAGTTAGACGTTGTGTGCGAGTTTGAACAGGTGAGTTTTGAGTTGTGACTTGAAGGTTGTAATGGTGTCTGATTGTTTTATGTGAGGGGGGAGGGAGTTCCAGAGCCTGGGTGCTGAACAGCTGAATGACCGGGCACCCATTGTAGTGAGTCGTGATGTGGGGATACATAGTAGTCCAGCAGAGGTTGAGCGGAGGGAGCGGGAGGGAGTGTATTCTTGGAGGAGGTCGCAGAGATAACTGGGGGCTAGGTTGTGGAGAGCTTTGTAGGTGAGGAGTAGGGTTTTGTATTGGATACGGTAGTGTACTGGGAGCCAGTGAAGTTGAATGAGGACAGGGGTGATGTGGTCAGATGATTTGGTGCGGGTGATGATCCGGGCGGCTGAGTTCTGAATGATCTGCAGTCTGTTGATGAGTTTGGTGGGGAGTCCGGTGAGGAGGGCGTTGCAGTAGTCTATGCGTGATGTGACAAATGAGTGAACTAGGATTTCAGTGCTGGATTGGGTCAGTGATGGGCGGAGTCTGGCGATGTTGCGGAGGTGGAAGAATGCAGTCCGGGTGATGTTGTGAATATGGGGTGCGAATGAGAGGGTGTTGTCCAGGATGACGCCGAGGCTCTTGACTTTGGAGGAGAAGGGTACTGGGAATCCATCGATAATTATGAGTGGAGCTGGGGTGTGTTGTGATTTAGTGAGGGTGGATTTGGATCCGATGAGCAGGGCCTCGGTCTTGTTTCCATTGAGTTTCAGGAAGTTCCTGCTCAACCAGCTCCGGATCTCTTCCAGGCACGTGATGAGGGAGGTGGGGGGGATGGCAGCGGTGGGTTTGGTGGAGATGTAGACCAGTGTGTCGTCAGCGTAGCAGTGAAAATGGAACCCATGGTGACGGAGGAGTGTGCCCAGCGGGAGGAGGTAAGTGGTGAACAGGAGTGGACCCAAGACTGACCCCTGGGGGACACCCAGTGAGACACCTGAACACCCAGACTTGTGGTTGCTTAGTTGAACAAATTGTTGACGGCCGGTGAGGTAGGATGTAAACCAGGAGAGTGCAGCACCAGTGATCCCAATGCCAGCCAGGCGGTCCAGGAGCAGAGGGTGGGAGATGGTGCCGAATGCTGCGCTGAGATTGAGGAGGATGAGAATGGTGAGTAATCCAGAGTCGGCTGCAAGGAGGAGGTCGTTGGTGATTTTGACTAGGGCTGTTTCAGTGCTGTGTTTTGGACGGAAGCCAGATTGGAACGGTTCGTGGAGATTGTTTGTGTCAAGGTGGGACTGTAGTTGTGCGGCAACCACCCTTTCAAGTGTTTTGGAGATGAAAGGGAGATTGGAGATGGGCCGGTAATGGTTAAGGTCAGATGGGTCAGCACCAGGTTTTTTCAGGATGGGTGTGATGGCAGCCAGCTTGAGAGTGGGGGGTACAGTACCAGTAGTGAGGGAGGAGTTAATTATGTTGGTGATCATGGGGGAGATGGACGGAAGACATGCTTTGACAAGGGAGGTGGGAAGAGGATCGAGCTGACAGGTGGTGGTTTTGGCTTTGCGGATGAGTTCTGAAACGGTCTGTTCTGTTACTGGGGGAGAGGGAGAGGGAGCTGATGAGAGGTTGGCCAGAGGTGATCATCCAGGGTGGGTCATCAGAGGGGGTGCGAGATGAGGCCAGTTGTTGGTGAATGGTGTTGATTTTAGAGCTGAAGAAGTCCAGGAACGCAATGCATTGGGTGGTGGAAATGTCTGGAGGGAGGGATTTAGGAGGCTGAAGTAAGTGGCTGACTGTTGAGAAGAGGACTCTGCTGTTGCCTGTACCAGTGTTGATGAGGTTGGAGTAGTATGAGGTTTTGGCAGTGGTGAGGGCATTCTTGACGGAGGGTTGGGGTAGGAGCTGATCATGATGGAGAGGTCTGTGGTGTTGATATGTTTGATGTTTCTGAAGGAGATGGTCCGTTGTTCCTTGGTTTTGTGTAGTTGGGTATGAATGTCAAAAAGTACAGCTTTGTGGTCGGAGATGGGGAAATCAATGACATCAAGGTTAGTGGGAGTGATGTCAGTGCAGCAGATTAAATCCAGAATGTGACCTTTGTTATGGGTTGGGAGGTTGACATGTTGTGTGATGCCAAGACAGTCCAGAAGTGATGTGAAGTCATTAGCAAAAGTACAGGATGGGTTGTCAATGTGGATGTTGAAATCACCAAGGAGGATAACAGTGGGGGACATTGCACATACAGATGTAAGTAGTGATGAGAATTCATTGAGGAAAACGGCGGAGGGTTTTGGTGGTCTGTAAATGGTGACAATGATAGTGGGTTTGGGGCCGGAGAGTTTTACAGCTAGACATTCAAAGGAGGAGTGAAGGGGGACTGTGACAGTGGTGACTTTGATGTTATCACGATGGAGGAGAGCGAGGCCACCTCCCCTCCCATTAACCCGGGGTTTACTAATAAAAGAAAAACCTGGTGGGACAGCTTCATTTAGATGGGAGAAGTCCTTTGGTTGTTGCCAGGTCTCAGTGAGGCAGAGAATGTCTAGGCTCTGGTCAACAATAAAGTCATTTATCAAAAGGGCCTTATTACTGAGGAATCTGGTGTTCAGCAGACAGAGTTTCAGACAGGTGAGTGGAGTGTAGCAGGTTGCTTTGAGCAGAGGGGACAGGACACTGTGATTGACGGGACTGACCATACGGGCTGTGCGAGGAGGGGGGCGGGGCCCAGTGGACCAGAAGGAGCGGATGTGAAATGTACTATTGTAGTGATTATTATTATTGTTATTATTAGTGTTGAATGTTACAGTTACACCTTGTTACTAATTAATTGTAGGTCGTAGTCAAATGATATACAGTGTATTTGTACAGTGCTACCTTATATGTAGTAGAATGACATGGGACTTAATGCAGTGGTGTAACAGTATGGATGGACTGTATGTTTGAACACAGCCTGAAGGTCTAAAGACATCCAGCTCTCGAGTTCCCTCCAGTGAAACACAGCCTGCTGAAGGTGAGTTGTGTTAATTATGTTACAGCTTCAGTTATATAACTAATGACAATATGAACTAATCCAGATTATATTTATATCACAATCAGTTCACCCTGTACCTCTGAATTTTTTTGTCAACAAATGGATGCGAGGGAATAGATAAGACTATATTAGAGTGCAACTTAATCCCATCAAAAAACCTTTTTTTACTTGTCTAATTGAACAATACTTGTCAACCTTTATCGATAATCATGATCATTGTGTGTGTCTTGTGTTTTGTGTGTGGTTGTGTGGGTTGGTTGTGTTACTGGTTTTGGGGGGTGGTTGTGTGTGTCTGGCTGAGTCTCTACTTGTGTTGGGTGTTTGTGTTTCTGGGTGAGTCCCTGGTTGTGTGGGGGGGTGGTACTGTGTATCTCTGGTTGTGTGTGTCTGTGTGTGTGTTTGTGTGTGTGTGTGTGTGTGTGTGTGTGTGTGTGTGTGTGTGTGTGTGTGTGTGTGTGTGTGTGTGTGTGTGTGTGTGTGTGTGTGTGTGTGTGTGTGTGTGTGTGTGTCTGGCTGTGTTTTTGGTGTGTGTGTGTGTGTGTGTGTGTGTGTGTGTGTGTGTGTGTGTGTGTGTGTGTGTGTGTGTGTGTGTGTGTGTGTGTGTGTGTGTGTGTGTGTGTGTGTGTGTGTGTGTGTGTGTGTGTGGTTGTGTCCTCATCTCCACCTGAGAGTACCCAGCTGCAGAGCTGCTCCACTGGGCTTCAGTCTTCACTGAGAGTTGCTGCATGTGGAGGCTGGCTATATGTCCTGACTCTCTTCTGACCGTCCTGCACCAACCAGGGACCAACAAGAACCTGCCATAACTGTCCCTGATACAACTATGGAAGATCATGATGATGATCAGAGTCTGGGTCCAGCCCGACCCTCAAGCCCCAAACATAATAGATCCCCGAACAGGCTAGCTACAACACCGTGGAGTTGTGAGTCTAATGCACACTAGGGATGGAGTTGATGCCTTTGATTTTAATCAAGAGGATGAGAATAGTTATCTTATCTTAACCGACATTTATAACCCATACAAATAGGTTAATAATAGCTTACATCTATCGAGGGACGCTTGGGTTTGTCTTTTTATTAGTGCTGTCAGTTAAACGCGTTATTCACAGCATTAACGCAAACCAATTTTAACGGCGTTAATTTTTTTTAGCGCGATAAACGCAATTCTTTTATTTACTTTTTTTTTATTTTTTTATTTTTGGCTCAAAACAAAGAAGCAGTAGCCTGACTGCTATGTTCAAAGCAGTATGTTTGAATGTTCATTTTGTATCGTCCTGTTTTGATCAGTTTATGCCAATGTTGTTATCAATAAAAAGCCATTTGCACAAGGCAAGCCGATGCACTTCTCCATGTTGATAAGAGCATTAAAATGAGAAAAATGAATGGGACAAAGAAATCAAGGGATATTTAGCATAGAAAAAACATTTGCGATTAATCGCGATTGCTCGCGATTAATCGTGAGTTAACTATGGCATTAATGTGATTAATCGCGATTAAATATTGTAATAGCTTGACAGCACTACTTCTTATATAATGTTATGTCTTTGATTTCACCTGTTACTATAGTCTATCTGCAACTGTGTAAATAATGCTCAACCGCAATAAAAAAATAAAATAATAAGAAGAATTAATCTCTTGGCATTTCATGTTCAACATGTCATCTACATGTTCAAATGTATTTCTCCATTCCATTTCCTTCACAGTCAAGTAGGCTAAAGATAGTGAAGAAGACTCACTATCTTCTCTTATTATTTAGCAACCTTTAAGAGTCAGCTGATATATGAGACTGGGTTGATGTCAGGTTATGTTCGGGTCACACATCCCCTCAGTGTCACGAAGGCTTCTGCCTGGGCTTTGGGACGCAACCTCGATGATTTAAGACTGACTCGTGCAGTGACATCTGCTGGTGGCGTCGGTTTTTTGTTTTTTTTTAAACAGTTGGAACATAATGTGACGCGTTGGCTAATACGTCCATTCTGTTTCAACTCGAAACAGAAACATCTAGTTTTGACTTATCACACTCCCCCCTGGTTCTACAATAGATAGTTAACAACTTTATTAATCCACCGGAGGTGAAATTCCTTTGTTACAACCGCCCAGCAGCAACGGAAAACACAGGTAAGATACAATGCAAACAAAATACAAAGTAACCTAATGAAAACGAAAATAGACGCTAAAGTAAATGCTGAAGTAAAGACAAACAGAACAAACAGGGCAAACAAAACAAACGGTGTAAACAATATAAATTATAAAGTGGCACAGTACCAGTAATTTATTATATTGAAGTTTATAAATGCAAATGTAAACCAAGAGAAGTGTCGATGCTGCAAACGCAAAATGTAAAACATGGAGGCCCTTTATGGGTATGAGTTTACAGTGGACAGAGCACACCATACCGTGCCTTCCTGGATTCTCCGACCAAAGAGAAAGCGATTAGAAAGTCGAGCATCATGAATAGTTTCCTAGGTATTGTTGCAGTTGAAGGCGGAAGAGTGTGGTTCGACAGATAGGCTAGGCCTACTTGAAGTGTTACGACGGTCTCAATTAAAGTAAGGTAATATAAACGCTGTCTAATCTGATATCGTCATTATATTCAAGTCCGTTTTTGATAAACTTCAGTTGGTTTACTATAACTGTATAAAAAAAGAGTGATTTATGGTGCCGTTCTTACTTTCGTTTTCGCTCAGGTTTCTCACGGAGAAACAATGTAGACCTTGACACTTGGTTATAACGTGTTTTGAGCAAACATTGTGGCTCCTGGGAACATCATATGGTATTTGAAGAATGATTAGCTTATTTAGTCATATTCAGTAGTGATGTTATGGTTTGCGTCGAGGCATCGGGGCGTGTGTCAAGTAGGTCTACCTCGGCTCCTCCCCCCAGCGAAGCTCCGTATCGAGTAGGATTCACATGACATGAAGGAAAGGACGTAGCGTGTGACGTTCGAGGCTTCATCTCGGGCTGTTCCGCGATATGGGTTCACAATTGGCACATTTTTACAAAAAGAAGACCCAGTTCCAAGATCACTTGAATGGCTATGCAATTAATCACACTCATTCTCAGTCATCATGCAGTTGTTCTATTATTACAATTATTAGACTAACCCTTCTATTTTGCCCGGGATGACTTAAAATCTTTGTCAAATGTTTAGTTTTTCTACCATGAGCTCGGGAGATATTTATGAACGGCACACTCACACGTATCACTGAAATGACTTTAATTCTCAAATGTTTTGATCTTGTACGAAGCAAACATCACATCATCACAGGAAACTCTTTCTTTCATCATAATTTCATTCACCACTAGGTGTCCCTAGCGTACTAATTTGAAGCTTCGAGGTCGAACCACTTTGATGGTTCATCTGGCTGCGAGGCTTTGACGTTTCATGAGGCATCATCTCGGCACCACTAATATTCAGGTTTTTTGTTCACGGTGATGAACTCCCCGCTTTGCACCTAGTAGGCTATTAACATGCGTTTTGGGAGCTCGGATATTAACCCGTAATCGCCACATCGCCAATAAATCATGGTGTAAATGAACCCAAGACAATGGTGGTGTGAGAGAATCGCATAACTAATCAATTTGAACCGTTGCATGTGTGAAAGTGGCTCTAGGGCTCTAGCTAGTGTGTTATGTAGCCTACAGTTAGGCCCTATCCCGTTCCTTTGCTCTTCCAAAATCTCCACTTTAACCCTAACCCTCAACCCTTCGCCTACGAAATGGGTCGACAACCCTTCAAGACCCAGTTACACTACATCATTAGTAGTCGTTGACAGGGTTTAGATCTTAATTTATTTATTTATTTATCGATATTTTGATGCAATATCTGTCTCTGGAATTTGACTGTATAGTTTGAATGTCTTATAAAGCCAACCTTACCCAAAAGGAAAAGCACTGTATGATTAGATAAGAATATTATTCATGCTCACTATCTGTTAGAAACTGCAGAAGCTTTATTCTGGAT
The DNA here is from genome assembly GCF_902167405.1 of Gadus morhua. Taxonomy (NCBI): domain Eukaryota; kingdom Metazoa; phylum Chordata; class Actinopteri; order Gadiformes; family Gadidae; genus Gadus; species Gadus morhua. The sequence continues at coordinate 95,531 of NW_021964147.1, read as the reverse complement.
CAAACACCATACAAGATCAACATAATACATAAAACCAGAATAAACCTAGAACTTGAGGTAGTATACCATCCATGTAAAACATAAATATCCTTCCAACAAGAACCAGTGATATAATGGAACTAATATTGCACATTACAGAAAGGCGTCAACCATCACATTTTATCAATAACTCAGTCGGTGTTAACCCATCAGTGGATGGTTATCTGTCTACCTTCCCGGGGGTTGGGGGGCTTAGAGCTACCAAAGCAGGAGAGGTGCTTGAGGTGGAGGGAGGGGCTCTGTGGTGGCAGCGGCCTCAACGATCTCCTGAAAGAAAACAGAACATTAAGAAGAATGAATCACAAGGATGTTTATCCAGTTCAACAGGGCTCCCTTCTGTACTGGGATGTGCGTCTCCAGTTCAACAGGGCTCCCTGCTGTACTGGGATGTGCGTCTCCAGTTCAACAGGGCTCCCTTCTGTACTGGGATGTGGGTCTCCAGTTCAACAGGGCTCCCTTCTGTACTGGAGATTGTTGTGGAAATAATCGACTAGTTTGCAAAGAGGCGAAGACAAAGGAATATTGAAATGAGGAGCTTTTATTCTCATTGCACCGTGAAGACGGAAACATCCATGACATTTCCTTCTCTATTTCTGCATTTCATCAGAGCTCACATCCAGCCATAACCCAATGACCACGCTTCCTCATTAGTCTGGGGTTTTGCCCGAAAGATCTCCTAAAATAGTGGTTGTTCTAACCGTCCACTCCTTATCGGATACCGAATTATTTTCACTGTCTGTTTACTGAACACATTGAGCTCAGGTTTCTGGTTTTGTTTGACCCTCTACAAATTTTCCAGTACACTGACCACTTCAGCACCTTATATTTTTCCATTATATGTGTGTGTGTGTGTGTGTGTGTGTGTGTGTGTGTGTGTGTGTGTGTGTGTGTGTGTGTGTGTGTGTGTGTGTGTGTGCGATCATCCTACTTAGGCGCGTCGCTAGAATCAGAGTGTGACCAAAGCCATAAGGACGTGGTTAAAGACGTTCAAATGTGAGTTGTTTTCCTGCTTTTTGTGACTGATGTTAAACGTTCCGGTCCTTATTTTAACCGCATATCAGATATTTAAATTTAGTGTACAATTCTTAATTAACTGATGTCTACAGAACCACAGATACGATTCCCCTATTGGTAACGTCAAGTAGGCTACATTTAAGCATGCAACTGGGGTATAACATCTTTATTTATTAACAACACAGATCTAATAACTAACTACAGAACAGTATGAATAGTCTGATTGAACCAAACACAACTCTTTTCAAACCCCCAAATGATCTTCTAACCCGTCCCCAGAACTCGTTATTTAATTGATCAACTGCTTTTCTTTCATCTCTCCCCAGATATTTCTGAAGGTCAAGAAGAGTCTGTGACTGCAGTTTGATGATTGAAGCCCAAACAAACCTGACAACCATGTTCCTACAATTCATATTAATAAGTTGTTGCTTGGGCGTTGCTTCACCTTCACATTGTCCCCCGGATGAATACAGAGCAGGATTGGAGTGTTGCCCATCTTGTCCGCCTGGTAAATATCTGAACTGTTGTCACGCTGTCTGACTCTACAACGTGTACTATCTACAAATAAACATATACAGGATATACAGTTTACAAATCTACAGTAGAGAAGGTCCACAAATCGACAACATGTCCAACATATACTGTCTATGAATCTACAACATATTCAAAATGTTATTTTCAACAGGAATGCATGTTGTAAAGGACTGCACAGAGAGAAGCATTACAAAGTGCTCAATGTGCCCCGATGGTACTTTCCAAGCCGGCTTTAATGAACAGAAGCAATGCTCTAACTGTACAAAGTGTGACGCAGGTACATCTGTTATTTAATGGAAATGCCCCCATGCAACCTCCATATGTTGTGTTGATGAGGACGTTGTGTTGTTCATGTTGATATCGGAGTTGTGTTGTTCATGTTTATATCAGAGTTGTGTTGTTCATGTTTATATCAGAAGTTGTGTTCATGTTTCTATCAGAAGTTGTGTTGTTCATGTTTATATCAGAAGTTGTGTACTCTCAGGTGGTCTCAGGGTCCTCTGTAACTGTTGTGATTGACAGGTCTCGGTCTGAAGGTGAAGAAGTCGTGTTCATCAACATCAGATGCTGTGTGTGAGGTCCTGGATGGATTCTTCTGTAGTGACTCTAACAGAGGTGGATGTACGGCCGCTCCGAAACGCACGGCTTGCAGTCCTGGTCAAAGAGGTTGGTGTTCTATATATACTGTACATCAACATTAGAAAAATTGTTAAATAAATGTACATCTCCTGAACCTATTCAGTCCCATAAGGGGCCATTCAGCTTTTTACCATTGAATGTATTACCCATAAACGAGTAGATTGATAGAAACTCCTTTGAAATACAATTCTCTGTTTTCATACAGGACGAAAGAAACGAGGAACTGATTCAACTGATTCTGAATGTGTAGAAAATGGTTCAGAGAGACGACATGTGGCAGGAATAATACCAGGAGTCATACTGGTAATGGCTTTAATGGCTTCAATAATCATAGCCATTTTTCACAGGAAGAAAAAAATAGGTAATGGATACATTAAACTAACACGTATCATGTTACATTCAATTAATGTTTCATGTATCATGGTTATGCTGAAGGATATTGACTGCTCTCCTGACTTGTTGCTGTATTGTTTATCACTATACAGAATTGGCTCATCAAAGGGATGTGGAGGTAAGTGTTATTACTGGTTTGATACAGAACACAATAATATGTGTGAACCTAGCTGGCAGTGGTGGAGTTATTAGATGATGACCAGAGGCGGATTAACACCCAGGCTAGCCTCGGCTGAGCCTAGGGGCCCAGGTGTGCAAGGGGCCCTGGATGGGCCAGACTATTTTCAATTTTACTTACAATAAAAAAATACTTGACCCCAATGGCATGTCATGTGGCCAGGTTCATAAAGTCAATTTGGTTGACTTTTAACGTCTGCTGAACAGCAAAGAGGCAGAATGTCTGAAAAGCGAAAAGCACCAATGTTTCCATTAATCGCTATACAACAAACTATTTATGACTTTGCCTGTGACCAATGCCAGCGGGGGGGCACACTTTTTAAAAATGGGCGCTAGTTAAAGATAGACTGAATCCAGAGTGTGCCAAGACAGACAGAATCACCCATCTCTGATCTGTCCATTGAAGTGATATTCTGCGCAAATTGGATTTTAGCAGCCTCATTAAGGAGTTATTTCGGTCGGTCGTCGGGTTGGTCCCCAGAAATACGTGGTCGCGGCAGCCATGGGGAACTCACACTTGTTTCTGTATCAGTGCTGTTTTAGTGAATGCCAATTTTCCCAGAGGGTGTGCATGAGGGCCATGTAATATTCCTAGCACGCTTTTAAACATGGCACTAAATTAATTTTTTTCTGCGTGATCAGGAAGGGGGCCTCACAAAAATAGTAGCCTAGGGGCCAATTACCACCTTAATCCACCCCTGATGATGACATGTAATGAACATAATGTTCATATTTTACTCACATATTTATTTTATTGAAAAAGGAAAAATCGAAACCGGTGAAGGAGCGTTACGGTAAGTTCTTCTTCCACATGTTACACTTTGTAAATGAGTTACAGATCATTTAGTAATATCCAGTGATGTGCAAGGGTTACTGACTCACACCTAGTCAAATTATATCGCTGTGATTCAAAACATTTAATCTAATGACGCTTTTCCACTGCATGGTACCAGCTCGACACGACTCGACTCGACTCAGCTCGCATTTTTTGCGTTTCCACCGCGAAAACATGGTATCTGGTACCTGAAGTGGCTGCTTTTTCTAGTACCGCCTCGCTCTAGGTTCAAAGCGAGCTGAGCCGATGCTAAAAGGTGACGTCGGCAGACGGCCGGCCACTGAGTGTGACGAAGTCACGAGAGCGACATGGCAACCATGCTGGTAACAGCCATAGCAGCGCCGCAGCCAACATATTCCACTACTTCAACTTCTTCAACATGCCAGCTAATAATAGTAATGTTATCGATGTCCTCCATTGTTGTTATGTGGGTTCTGTCCATGTGTGGGTTGCGTAGGTGTTGTTTGCGTCGCGTACAAAAATATTTCACAGCCCTTTCGCGCAGCCGACCCCGCCCACGTCCAGGAGGTACTATTTGCGGTGGAAAACGACCCGTGCTGCTACCGTGTCGAGTCGAGTCGTGTCGAATCGAGTCGAGTCGAGCTACATGTGCGGTGGAAAAGCGGCATTATTGTACCAGAGAGTCAGAGCCTACCTAGCAGAGGGACCAGAGTGGCAGACCTACTGAACAACATCCTCTAGATATTAGATTATAGAATGGAGCTATCCATGTATATAAGACACTACTCTCATAGCTGGGGCGATGTGGCCAGCATAACGTCAGCTCAGTGGCGTTTATAACGTAGCTCACTGAGTCGTCATGACAACACAGAGCAGGGACAAAGGGTAGAAAGACTTCTGTCCTTGTTTGACCACGATAATGGCAGCCGTCTCCCTACACGTATTCAGTCTGTCAAGATGTTCTTCTGTGTAGAGGCTAATTCAGAGTGGAAACCAGGAACTGGTTCAACTGATTCTACATGATTAGAATATATGGAGCAGTTCATAATAATAGGATGCATATGTTTCATAATATCAACCATAGTCCTGGGAGGTAAGGGTTACATTAAACTCTATCATATATCATGTTCCATTCAACTAACATGTATCATGGTTACCTTAAACTAACATGTATCATGGTAATGCTGAATGATAGTGACTGTTGTCCTGACATGTTACTGTATTGTTTATCTCTATATAGAAATGATTAATCAACATCTGGAGGTAAGTGTTACTACTGGTTTGATACAGAACATAATTATTGTATTGTATTGTGTTGTGTTGTATTGTATTGTATTGTTTTATAGTACTTGACTGTGTAGCAACTGCAGTAGCTGCTATCATGGCTGTAACACAGGGAATTGGTTAGCCTAGCGATTGTGGTACTTGCACTTGGTTCTATGAACATTCTTTCTGTACCGACAGCGATATATTGATGCACTTCTTATGACAAATGTACTTATTGTAAGTCGCTTTGGATAAAAGCGTCTGCTAAATTCCCTAAATGTAAATGTAAATATGTGTGACCCTAGCTGGCAGTGGTGGAGTTATTAGATGATGACCTTGTATGAACCCAATGTTGATACTTTATTTAAATTTTTATTTTATAGAAAAAGGAAACAACGGAACAGAAGAGGAAAGAACATGAGGAGGTGAAGAAGTTAGTTGGTAAGTTCTTATTCCACATTTTTCACTTTGTAAATGAGTTACAGATCATTTATTAGTATCCAGTGATTTGCAAGGGTTACTGACTCACACCAAGTCAAATGATATCGCTGTGATTCAAAACATGTAATCTAATTGTACCAGAGAGTCAGAGCCAACCTAGCAGAGGGACAAGAGTGGGGGATTTCACAGGGATTTACAGAAATGGCCGTGCCTGTACACTTACACTTAATCAAGCATTTTACTGTATTATTATTACTGACACTTGCTGTAAAAACGCATTGCTCTGTAAGGTTTGACATAACAAATATAAGCAAGATCAGGACAGCTCTGACTATACACTAAACCCCCCACAATCAGGGTTTTCAACTGTTTCGTATTTGGGCAATTCTGAAGATAAAGTTAATTTCTAATAACACATTGCTCTAAAACATTGATATTGTATTAACACAAATCATGCAGTAAAACGCTTGATTTTGGCTTGGTGTATAGTCAAAGTTTTCCTGATTACAAATATATCTGCCACTGTCAATCCTTATAGAGTGAGTGTTGCTGCATGTGGAGGCTGGCTGTATGTCCTGACTCTCTGCTGCCTTCTCTCCCAGAAACTACACCACTAAAGTCCACTGACGGTCCTGAACCAATCAGGGACCAACAAGAATGTACCATAACTATCCCTGATGGAACTATGGATGATCATGATGATGACCAGAGTCTGGGTCCAGCCCCTCCCTCAAGCCCCACACATAATGGATCCGTCTCCCTCCCGGTCCACCCCCCTCAGTCTTGTACCCCCCTCCCCCTCCCGGTCCACCCCCCTCAGTCTTGTACCCCCCTCCCCCTCCCGGTCCACCCCCCTCAGTCTTGTACCCCCCTCCCCCTCCCAGTCCACCCCCCTCAGTGTCGGTAACAAGTCACTTTAAAAAACCAAAGTCCCAAGTTTCCCAGCGACCGTGTTTCACAGTTGAAGGGTAATGACGTTGCAGGAGAAGAATTAACCCTAGTTCTAGAAAACCTGGATTTTTGTAATAATGTTCTATATTCCCATTGTCTTTAGTCAGGTCAAGATGCATACACACTATGTTCACCCTCATACTCAAAATGACCTTTAAGAGTCAGGAACCAGCTGATACGTCAGGCTGGGTTGACGACAGGTTCTGGGGTCAGACGTCCCCTCAGTGTCACGAAGGCTGCAGCCTGGGCTTTGGGACGCAACCTCGATGATTTATGAGTGAGTCGTGCTGTGACATCTGCTGGCGGAATATGTAACTGGTTTCATTTTGGATATATGACGCAGTTTTAATTTGAGTTTGGTAGGCAGCTAGTCTCATAGAAAATGCGTCGTCTTTAAATCATTGCTAAACTGCTTATTTTGCTATTTATTGAAGTGGTTGAACCTCTTATAGGCCTACTGTATAAAGTATATGGGTTTGTAGATGTGTCGTAGATTGTAGTAGGCAATAGTGCCGCGCACTTTTATTGATCGAGTGCGGAAACATGGTTCGAGGTGGAAGGGTTGTCATCGACTGGTATCAGAATGTTAGGTTGTTCTCAATTTATACTATGGAAAAGAACGCCACTGATGAATTTGATATGTATAATCCTGCAAAACATACAAACTTTAAACATAAAATAAAGCACCCTGTTTATAATAGTAAATGTATTTCAATGCAATAAATACATTTTTAATAAGAAAATAAATAAGACACCAAGCAATGATAAGAGATCAGACCATCAGACAGCGGTAGGTCTAACTTGGAACAGAGTTAAGTTCAATTTTGCAGGAGGTAAGCTCAGCCGAGAGTGGACCCTCAGTTGCATGAGGGTGAGTCCACCTGCCAGATAGGTCACGGCGGTATCAACGGTAGGCCTATCATGTCCAATTATATTATAGGGCTATAAACTCGGGCACTACCATCACAGCCGGGGCAACGTGGCCACTTGAAAGTCCGCTTTTTGGCTTATCAACTTTTTAAGTTGTCATTAAACGACACAAAGCAGGGACAAAGTGCAATACGTCTGCATTCTGTCCTGACCAGGATAATGGCAGCCGTCTCCTTACGTAGGCCTATTCAGTCTATCGGACAACCAACTACAACTTTATTTTTCGAGATGCTTTGAAGAATGCCAATGATCACCGTCTTCGCGTTCAGTTTGTCTCCTATAGTCCTCGACATGGTAAATAAGGTCAGTCATATTCAGGTTTTATACACTGTTGGTGCCATCGACCTCATCCTCGTTTACATACTTTCGGTTTCGCTCAGTTCGCTCACGGAGAAACAACGCAGACCTTGACACTTGGTTATAACGTTTTTTGATCAAACATTGTGGCTCCTGGGAACATCATAAGGTATTTGAAGAATGATAATTTATTGATATTATGATATATTTTTGTTCACAGTGATGAACTCCCTGCTTTGCACCTGGTATTAACATGCGTTTTTGGGAGCTCGGATATTAACCCGTAGGCCTAATTGCCAAAACGCCAATAAATCCTGATGTAAATGAACCCAAGACAATGGTGATGTGAGAGTATCGCATAACTAATCAATTTGAACCGTTGCATGTGTGAAAGGGGTTCTAGCTAGTGTGTTATTTAGCCCAGAGTTTTGCTGGCTACACAGGTGTTGTCATGGCTTTGGAGGCCCAGCAAGTTTTTTGTTTACAGTTTGTGATATTTCTTTTGCACTAAGTGCTAGTTTACATTTCATGTTTTTGTTCCAATTTGTGATCATATTGCACTGTTTTGGTTTACAGCTAATTTAAGTGCTTACAGTTTGTGATCAATTTTGCACTAGCTGTTTTTATACTTTTGTTAAGCCTAAGAGGCCAAATGTTTGCACTACTACTGTTCCATTAAGAAACGCAATACTACTGTTCCAAAAAAAAAGGTTATTTTGCACAAAATAAATTTTTCAATGTTAATCTGTTTCTTGTGTAGTCTGTATACTGCAAATACAAAACTGAAGTTAAGGTGTGTGTCTTTAGTACATGCTTTTTATAGATGTGGTTGAAGGATACTTTTTTTTTTACTTGTGATTATGGTATGAATTATTAAATCGATAGGATTTGCTACAGTAAGTCTAGCACAGTAGTAACACTGTACTAGTGGTAACACAGTAGTAGCAAATGCATGCGTGTACACATGCGCGTGCGCGCGCTTCGTGCGCGTGCATGTGTCCCTTATTTACGTTTCTGATAGTTGCCACCATATGGTGGCAGCAATGTGCCCGATGGCGCTGCAATCTCCCTTTATATTTACAAGAAGAGAAGACGGACCAATGACGACCTATGATGACGACTGCGGAATGAGATTCTGGCTGCAACCAGGCAAGCACCAAATTCGAAAGGGTTGGCGGGGGGGCAATATTTTCAAGTTCTTCAAGTTGAGGTAAACCAAACTGTCCTTGAATCTAATCAGATATTCTAGTTCTATCAGATTAAATTAGTTCGTTTATATTTCAATTGGGGATGTATCAATGTTATTATGCTGTTAATTGAAAGGAAGGTAGCCTATACGAAAAAGGAAGAACATTGAAACGGCAAAAGTTATTGAGTGTTTAATAATTTTACCATTTAAATAGGCCTACTAAGATCAAACATGATTTTTCCATGGAACATTACATTTAAAAGATGAGGGAAAAAAATAATATTGTGGCGAGCAGCGAGCGAATGACCGGACGGGAGCAAAGGTTAAAAAGTGTTGGACCTCGTGCCAGAGGTAGCAGCAGAGGCAGTCCCTGATTCAGGGGGGGGGGGGCTGGGGTCATTGATAATCCTGCTGGCTCTACTGGCACACCATCTACTGTAGAAATCCTGGAAGGGGGGGAAGCAGCGATAAACCGGGCTGCAGTGGGGAGGCCATGTGTGCGTATCTCACCACATGGCCGCTGTGCACTGCCTGGGGAATGACCGGACTGGAGCAAAGGTCCAAAAGTGGTTGCAACGGTATATTAAGCAATGCATTTAAAGCTGGTTAAATTAGTGAATTAATAATGGATTTTGTTCACATTATTTTAAAAGGATATTTAATTAATCCCCTTCCTTGGTGGTTTTAATTCCCCAAGCAGCGTGCTGAGGCACCGAATGTGTTGTGTCTTGTAATCCTAACCTGATTAGGTTAGAACACATTGCTGGAAATTACGTTTGAGAGACGTTTTGTGTTTTGTTCATTGAATGTTGACATAGGCCTAGTATTTCTCATGTTGGTGTAATGATGTTGTTTCACACAGTTTCTTACTATTATTTTACCACACACACGTGTGTGTATGTGTGTGGGCTACTGTATTCAACTGCTAAACCTGGGCTCCCGTCCCATCCTTCCCGTGCTGCTCGCCACAATTTTTAATCTTACAAAACATCAAATGGGTGTTTCTGGTAAAGGTTGGGGGAAAGAGGTCGTATCCAATCGATCGTTTTTGAGCATGACTTTGAATGAGTTCAACACTGGGTCAAGATCAATGCAACTCTGCTTGAGCATGGTCGAGAAATATAATAGATTGAGTCACCGAGCGGTGAGGGGACAACTCAGAAATCTGCATTATGTTTAGTTCTGCATTGCGTGCCTTTAAAATTCGATTTGAGTTTTCCCGTTCAGTGGGTCTACCCTCGACTATTCTCCCCAATCCCATAAGGCCACTAGCTGGCTCCTGGTCACGCTGAAAAAACAATGAATTCATTCAGATCGCACATTCATTCGGATTTCTTTTAAAATATTGCATTCATTAACTGCCTTTTTTTTGTATCTCTCCCCAGATATTTCAGAACGAACATGCATGGCAATGATGTGGCAGCCAAAATATAAAGTGTTGGACATATAACTTTTAAAGAAAAGCATGTGAAAACAATAAACCTTATTCTACAATAAATTAATTGCAGCCACATAACTTTGCTTCCCTCATAATAACTTTTTGATGGTTTAGGTTCATACGAATTGGAAAATGTTTTCTTTCAATGTTGAATTAATTTTCAAGATATATTTACTTTTATTTGTTTGTAATTTTACTGACAATGCTACTGCATCAGCAAATTGTCGCCCAGCAGAATACAGTACAGAAGAGGGCTGTTGTCCAACCTGTCCACCAGGTAAGAGACAATATCCTCACTAATTAGCTGGTTCAAAAAACTAATTTGGAATGTTATTTTGTTAGTATTTTTGTTTTTTCAACATAGTCAATTGTCTTGGTTCCGACAGGAATGTATGTTAGTAGACATTGCAATCAATCCAGGAGTACATCATGTGCATCTTGCAAGGAAGGTACTTTCCAAGATGGCGACAATGGGCGTGAACAATGCTTTTCATGTCAACATTGTGATGCAGGTACATTTTCACTTTTCATCTTATTAGCTCAGTGATATGTACCCATATCATTTCAAACCCTTTCCCCCTTAAACAAGAGCATGAATGCTGAGTAACAGGGAAGGAATGAGATACATGAGTTTAGATTAATGAGGGTAACAGGTGCCCCTTGAAGGCACTGAATACCCCCCTTCTTTTCCTATCAAGTTATTCTAATCTAAGACTTCCTCAGACAACCTTCTCAATCTCTCAGGTTCCTCTGTTGTGATTGACAGGTCTCGGTCTGAAGGTGAAGAAGTCGTGTTCATCAACATCAGATGCTGTGTGTGGGGTCCTGGATGGATTCTTCTGTAGTGACTCTAACGGAGGTGGATGTAGGGCCGCTCAGACACACACGGTTTGCAGTCCTGGTCAATACATCGATCAAACAGGTTGGTGTCAAAACTCATTACTGAATCCATTCAACTCTATAAGGGACCATCCAACTTCTTACCATTTAATGTATTAAAGTTATTCCATGATAATCTACAACAGTTGGGTAATGACTCCATAGACAGAAACACCTTTTGAATTACAATTCTCTATTTTCTTCTTCCTTCTTGGAGCTTTCACCAAACAATTTTGGTGAAGGTAGTTGCAATATTGTACCTCGCCATTTTCACACCAACTCAGAGAATGATCATGTTCTAATAAAACATCTATATATTCCTACAGGAACAGCAGATAAAGACATAGAGTGCCTTCACTGTACTGATGGAACATTCTCAAATGGCACATCATCGTCTTGTCAGAACCACACAAAGTAAGTGACTATCATACTTTATTTATCAATACAGACTACATTAATGGCACATTTAGCATCAGTCCTGGGCAGTATACCATATGTGTATTGGTGTGGCTTATTATTAGCAGTGGCTTAATATTTAGCAGTCATTGTGTTTTTGCAGTTTACTTTTCCATTGAATTGAATCTCCATTTAAGAAAAGTAGTAATAAAATAAATGGCAAAAGTATCATAAAAGCTTGACAATCAAACATGATCTTCTATTTTCATTTAATCCAAAGTGTCCTTCAGTCATTTCTAATAGAGGTAGGTACAGGTCATTAGGATCAGGTAGGGGTCAGGCATCTAGCTCAAGAACAAGAACATACCTGAAGGCCTACAGGAAGGTTGTGGTCATTGGGGATCAAACCCAGTACCTTTGGACCAGGGGTCAAACCCCCAGTCTACTATCCTCCCCCCAGTATAGGATATACACTACACACCCTGAAACTAAACCTGTTGTCTGGTCCTTCTTATCTCAGATGTGAATCTGTGGGACTGAAACTGATGAAACCAGGAACTGATTCAACTGATTCTGAATGTGGAGAACATGGTCCACACAGAGGACTAGAGAGAAGACATGTGACAGGAATAATGCCAGGAGTCATACTGGTAATGGCTTTAATGGCTTTAATCATAGCCATTATTCACAGGAAGGATAAAAAGAGGTAAGTGATGCATTAAACTAACGTGTATCATGGTTACATTAAACTAACATGAGCCAAGACCACCGTCCAACAGGTAGTGGGTGGGGGTGTTGAAATAAAATACAATAGCTGTTCTGCTGTGTCTGGCTGTGTAGGGTGGATATTTAGTCTGGTTGTTGTGTGTCAAATGTTGTGTGTTTCTGGTTGTGTGTCTGGTTGTGTCCTCATCTCCACCTGAGAACAACCAGCTGCAGAGCTGCTCCACCCTTCAGCCCAGATAGTGAAGATGTGATGGAGGAGGATGGATCCAGCCCCACCCTCAAGCCCCACACAAGATGGATCAGTCCCCCTCCCGGTCCACCCCCCTCAGTCTGGGTCCCCCCTTCCCCTCCCGGTCCACCCCCCTCAGTCTGGGTCCCCCCTCCCCCTCCCGGTCCACCCCCCTCAGTCTGGGTCCACCCCCCTCAGTCTGGGTCCCCCCTCCCCCTCCCGGTCCACCCCCCTCAGTCTGGGTCCCCCCTCCCCCTCCCGGTCCACCCCCCTCAGTCTGGGTCCCCCCTCCCCCTCCCGGTCCACCCCCCTCAGTCTGGGTCCACCCCCCTCAGTCTGGGTCCCCCCTCCCCCTCCCGGTCCACCCCCCTCAGTCTGGGTCCACCCCCCTCAGTCTGGGTCCCCCCTCCCCCTCCCGGTCCACCCCCCTCAGTCGGGGTCCCCCCTCCACCTCCCGGTCCACCCCCCTCCCCTCCCAGTCCACCCTCCTCAGTCGGGGTCCCCCCTCCCCCTCCCAGTCCATTCTCAATAGTTGATTGCTGCATGCAGCGCTCAACTATTGTACTATTGTAGGCCTACCTACAAACAGTAGGTAGTTCCACATCGGCTTCGTTTTCCATTGTTCTCATTGATTTAGTTGAGGTTAGGGCGAGTGATGGGTCGTTTGCGACCGAATCAGTTTGAAGGAACGACTCTTTAACAAGAACGAACCGACTTGATTCCACGTTTCAGTTCTCTCTCGTTCGTCTCTATCGTTCGTTCTCCCAGACTCAAGTCCCACTCGCTGACTCTCTGTTCCCTGTACGGTTAGCAGACCAGTGAAGAGGGACTGGCCTCGGCAACAACATCCCGATTCCAAACATCAAGCGCTCTGATGTAAATTATTTTAGTCTATGCTATTTCTGATGACATGTTTCAAGCTAACAACAGTTATGAATTGTTTCTTCTCCACATAATAGACAACACCGTATAAGGTTTTATGAATTTGTAGATAAGTTGAAGAATACAAACATGGCCACTTTGCCATTTCCGCTAAAGCCAAGACAGACCAAAGGTTTACCTGGGTAGAACATGTAGGCGTGGCTTATTTACCACTCCGCCCACTCCCGATATAAACCGTTTGTCTGCTTACACCCACAGCGCTGAAAGTACGAGGCAAAACATTGTGCTTCCACCGAACCCACTGCACAATGGTACCAGAACCACATCGGTCCCAGACAGAAATCCAACAACCCCTCCAGGAAATTGCCGCCTCTGAGGACCCTCCTCCTACCAACGTTTCACCGACCCTGGTTTCCGATCTAGAGTCACCCCTTTAACACCATCAAAGCTGAGTATAACACATATAAACCAACAATGACTTGGAATCACTTTTGCGTACGGTGAATCACACAATTCACCATACCTAGAGATTGGCATGGTTCTTTACAGTTAGCCTAATAGCTGTTAGTTAGCCTAATGATTTCTCAATGCAAATCAAACCAGCTAATAGGCTAACTGAAATAAAACCATGCTCATTTCTAGGTATGGTGAAGGGTACGTGGTGATGTGGGGCTATTTTAATTCCAAAGGCCTAGGGGTCTTCATCAGGATGCTTAGTATCCTGGATCCATGAAATAACTGGCTTTTAAAAATAAAAGTCTGCCTGCCTCTATGGAAATTTAACATAGGGGTGTCTATACTTACCCACCCTGTATTTTAATGGAGAACATCTATTTATATACAATACATTATTCATTCACAAAGCAATTTTTTTTCCTTAAAGGTTGGATTTTTCCTCATTCGTTTAATTGAGGCATTAAGATCAATTTCCGAAAGATTAATTTTTATTCCTCTTTTTAGTCGAGTTTAGCATGGGTGTCTTAACTTATGCCTACCACTGTATGTTCCCCAACCCTGATGCTGTGCCCATTGTGTATGATAACCCCCAGGACGGTGACCTAGAGGAGGACGTGGACGCGGCGGACACATCCTCACAGACTCCCACTACAGCGGATCCCTCCTATCAGAGCCACGGAGTGAAGTCCACGGAGCGCGGGGGGTTCACCTCTAGGGTGCGCTCAGTCGTGGTCATGGTGTAGCAAAGAGAACTCCACGGCCGTTTAGAGGAGGTGATCCAGCCACCAGGACGCCAGACACCAGTCAAAGAATCAATGTTTGTCAAAGGCCTTCTAAAAGTTCTGTCATTGCTGACCTAGCAATTCATGTGCAGTTTGTTTACATCACGTTATGTGAGTCTTTCAGCCTCAAAGGGGGAATGATGTAAATTGTTTTAGTCTTTGCTATTCCTGATGACATGTTTCAAGGGTCAGACTGCAAACATTGGCCATTTCCGCTAAAGCCAAGAAATACCAAAGGTTTACCTGCACTGTAAAACCTGACAAGTTAGTTCAACTTAAACTATTTGAGGAAACCGATTGCCTTGAACTATTTAAGTTTACTAACTCAAATAAATTAAGTACCAGCAATTATTTTATGTAAGTAAAGATAACTCTTATATCTAGAGTTATTGTGACATGTGTATTATGAGTTAGCATTACTAATTCCATTTACTGAAGTGAAATGTAAAGAATGAGCTTTTTACACTTAAATGCAGCAATTCATTCAACGTATATAACATGTGTTCATTAAATGTATGTGAATTAAGTAATACTAACTTAAGTGCCTCTTGTATTGCTAAATCTTTTTACTTAAGTATAATCAACTTTGACTTCCAACTGAAATAACTTATTACATTCTAGTTGTGACAACTTAAAATTACATTTCGTCTACTCAATTCAATTGAGGAAACCGATTGCCTTAAACCAATCAAGTTAAATGAAAGCATGAATTCACCAATCTCTGATCAAACTTAAATTACTGTGGCGAGCAGCGCGGGAAGGACGAGAAGTGAGCCCACGTTTAAACGGCGCCTCTGTACACCACACGACCACGAGAGCTGCCTTTAGTCAAACACACACATACAGAAAACACGGCACACCTGACCAACACACACAACACTCTCACTAATGGTCCCGATTACACTGCACATCACAATTAACACACAAACAATAAAGAACCCAAACCCGTTAACCCCACTTAACCTAATAACACAACAAGTTATACAAAGACAATAAAACCCCTTTTCCCCAAACATTATGAATACCCAGACTCCCCGGGGGTAGGAGTCGCCACATTATTTATTAAGCTGAATGCTGAACATTCATAACATTTCCATGTTCATTTCAAGTAGTCATTTAAACAGCTTTACTAATTATTATTATTTTTAAACATGCCATCTCTTTATGGCAATATAACACAAGAAACACACTAAACTAAACACATAGTCCCTTGAAAGGAAGAATGTTAGGCAAAACAGCTTTATACTCAAGGCCGTCCCGTCCATCGACTTGCTAAGTATCACTAATTAGAAAAAAATCACAAAGCTTCAGTCCCTCTGAACCTTGACTTGGTTGTGATTTTTTTAAGAACTACTTATCAGGAACAATAAAAAAACAACAAAGATTTTTGATAATTTACTCCAGCTCATTTCTCAATGCCTGCAATTTTGGTTTGAGCCGCTTTCTACGACGTCTTTCTGTTGGTGTCGGGTCATCCATCTCTTCTTCGTTCGTTACCAGACTCCGCATTGCATTGTGGGATAGCGTAGTGAACTCTGGGGTTTACTTTGGCGGTAGCACGCATTCGGAAACGTCTTCCGTACTACACAATGCGTACTGAGCATTCCGACGCGCTATATTTTTTGGCGTACTGAAAAATGTCTACTATATAGTAGTCAAATATGAGTATTCGGATTCAGCCGTTTTTGATAAATGGGTTTCCCAAATATAAAGAGCTAGCGCAGAGGCGTCGTCAGCCCCTTTTTACTGGGGCACGTGCCCCAGTAAAAGTCTCCAGTGCCCCAGTAAAATTCCATTGATCATTATTAAATTCATCTGCAGAAGCGCCGCTCTCGCTATGGAATCGGCAGGATTCATCAAGTGCATCTCCTGCTGCCTCTGGAGTCTTCAGTCGAGCCTGCCTCTTACCAGCCAATCAAAAAACGAAAGGGGCTACATAAAAGCCAATCAGAAAATACCCCTACTGTATCTGGGTAAGATTTAACGCAACAACCAATGAAAAAAATCAGTTATTTACGGATTCGTCCACGTGACTCTTCTGAATGTTTCAGTGGTAAAGTGTGTAAAGTATGACCAAGTGTTTCTTTCTGTTCAATAGTCTAGATAGAACTTTATCAATCCCCTGTAGGAGAAATTTGTTAATAAAACAATAATGGTAAAAAAAATAAGGAATCTCCCACTTCCGGCTTCCATGAAAGAGAACCATACTAATTCACACAATAGCGTTGATGCAAATCTAGCATTAAAGGTTAATTTAAGGAAGTTCTCTCCAGTCACGCTGAAACTAGTTTGCTAGTAGTAGCGCTTTAATTTGCAGCGTAAGAGAATTCTGAGAAATCTGAATGCTGACAAAATTCTCAGAATTCTGACGCTGCAATTTATTTGCACGCTACGACTAGTGAACTACTTTAAAAAAAAAACTCGACACTGCGACCAGGCGACAAATGACTGGGGAGAACCTTCTTAAATGAACCTTTAATGCTGGATTTAATTATCAGAATTCGGATTTTATCCAAGTATTCTGACTTTATTATCAGAATGCTGAATTTTATCTCACAATTCAGAGTTAATTAGCCTATTCGATTTCTGAATTAAAATTCTTGTGATGAATAATCTACCTTTGTACAGTCGATGTGCAGCACTTTAATTCCCGTCAACTTTGTTTTCTAACACCAGCATTTCCACAACTATGCTCATGTTCGTGACTGCTATACAAAACCATTTATAGTGCATCTATTTTTTCTGCTGGGTAGTGATAGTCGCCCTAAATGCAGCTTTAATTTGGGCTCTGATTCTGAATAAATGCCGCTGCTGAACTGTGTGAATAAATAAAGGGAACTGAAATCTAAAGAAGACGTGTTGTTTTGATGTACCGTGAATTCCAGCTGAAAGTGGAACATTGCTGCCATCAGGGGAAATTAATGTAACCTAGGCATATTGTAAGTAGCTTTCAATTCCTTGTTTTTTTGTTGATCATGTTTCGTTGGAAACCACGGGAGCTGGAAACAGCCCAGAGTAAGTCATCTCCTTTTTTAACGTTACAACAAATTCACAACTTGTTTGACACAAACAATGACAACTTGATTGCTGTTAAAGAATGTTGCCCATATAATTAGCACCAGTTTTTCAATACTGAGCGTCTGTAGCCTGTAGTTTTATAACACACACACACACACACACACACACACACACACACACACACACCATGCGTGCACGCACACACGCGGAAAATGAATAATGAATGAAAAATTGTCCGTATTCAAAACTTGAAGTTTTAGTGGACAAAAACTTCCTTAACACAAAAAAGGAAATTATGGATATACAGGGTGTTTTTAACATACTGGATCCAACAATGTTCCTAACACTGACACAGATAATTCAGATCATTGCACTCACAATTCCTGTAAACAGTTGTAGTTGTGAGCGATCTTTCAGTGTGTCGAGAAGGCTCCACACCTGGCTTAGGTCCACCATGGGGCAAGGAAGGCTTCACCAACTTTCTCTTTTGTCCATTGAAAAGGAGCAACTATGCAAAGTGAGTCAAAGCCACGTTATTGACCGCTTTGCCACCATGTAGGCGCGGCGATGCAGCTTAATACTGAAAAAATTATCATTTAAAAAGGCTCTATGCAGTAGTGTATGGCCTTATTTAGTTTAATTTAAGAGCTTTGATGGTTCTATAACATTTTCCAGGTTGATTGGTGGCAATGAGCCACCTCACCTTAAGTCAGAAATTCTATTAGTTTTAAACCTTGTTTCTTGCCTTTTTAGTACATGTCGTTCTGGCAAAATTATGCTGTTTCCACACAGCTTCTAAATAAATATAGATGTGTAGACTTCTCCTGATAAAGAGGTGAAGGTCATAAAGAGACTTTTTGTTTATTTGTCAGTTACCTTATTTGTAAATCTTTGAGATGTGTATGTGTTTAAATAAATATAATTGTACGGTACTCATGAATCCATCTTTGCGTCTTTACCTTTACCAGTGCTTTAATATAGCCTACAGTATGACAGTGACAATGATTTTGAAGCTCGTACATAACCTTCTGTATCCATCTATTTCATATTGTGCACACGTAAAAAAAAAAATGTTGGCAGTTGGGGGCCTGTGCCCCAGTAAAACTCTAGGTCTAGCAACGCCCCTGAGCTAGCGCCTGTTAAAAGACACACAAGCTGTTTGAGACACAATCAAAAAACGTTGAACGAAAATGTGTGTCATAAGCTTATTTATTTATGCCAATATTCTGTGATTAACTTTAAATCTTTACACTGTGATCATTGAAATTATGTCACAGTAATTATTTGTTTTAATTGGGCATTGCATAATCATCAGAAATAATTATAAATAATAGAGATAGCAATAAAAACTAATTACACAAAGTGTAGCTTATATAGTCTAATGAAAATGATATAGCTACACTTAAGTTAAATAAGTCAATGGAACACACTGGAATAAATAAGTTAGACTTAAAATGTTCCATATTTGAGCAGCACTCAAAACAAATGAGTTATTACATCAATTATTGATTCTTAAGTTCTGTTCATTCAGGTGAATGAGTAACCTCAAAGATTTTTGAGATTTAAGTTACGTCTACTTAGTTCTTTTAGTAAGATGTACTGTTAGGTTTTACAGTGTATGATATAAAATGGTATACAAATGATAGAAAACCTTGTTTGCATGTGCATGTAAGCAGGGTGGACAACACATTGTTAGCACTCATGCTAAAGCCACACGGACACTAGCCGCGACTCTTCTCAGCTAACACACACAGGAGAGCGCAGCAAGGCCAGTACAATAAAGAGCTCCACAACTCAAATGTTGATTCTGTTAAAAAAGTCATCTTCGTTATTTCGATTTCAGGGGGCACTGTTGAAGACATCACAGAGGCATCACTGACATAAAAGATCCAATCTCACTTTGACTTTCTCTATAGCATTCCATTGTTCATTAAGGAAGCATGCACACAGGTCAAAGGTTACAGGACGAAGAAGGCACATGCGCACCTTGGGGAAGGTGCATCACAAGGTTTCGAACGTGTTCTTGACCTGGCATTCATTGCTTTGTCATTTTATTGTTTTTTTAAAGTGCCATTGCATTGCTATGGGCACATTTTTCTCCTCCATCTCACAGCATCTCGATCACTTGCACACATCCGCACACACACAGCATTTAACCATACCTCAATCCTCCCATCACGTTAGAGTGATGATCCTGCCGAAAGCTACAGCCCTGACTTTTATTAATGGGTTCAGCAACAGTTTAGCATTCAACACGTATAGTTCAGGACAAACTTCAAACATGAGAATGGCTTGGCGATAACTCTCTGTCTGTGAAATCAAATCAAATATTCCCCAACAATGGTTGATTGGCATCCATGGCTCGGCTCATTTCTGTGCTACCCCTGGTCCCCTGGTATTCGGTTCCTTTTGTTTTAAACACGGCTCTTCTCTAACACCTGTTATAAATGCAAACTAATCAAAACCATAGCAGCGATTTTGATTGTTTTTGGAAATTCGCCTTTGTCATATAACCGCAAAATAGACTACGCTGTAAGGCCAGGAAATCAAACAAATGCCATGTGCAGTATCAGTATTAGTTTTGTTGTTTAGTTTTATTGTAAAAATGCTCTGCATTTCCTTTTACACAATATTGAAGCGAGACAACACAAAGCTCTCCAATAGATTCAAGCTGTTTGCTTTCTCTTACACTTGGTAGACACAACAAGCTGTATTGCAAAACGGATGTTTGTTTGCACATGAACCTCAAAATCCTCCCTACATTCTAAGCCGCTCTCTGGCTCTCTCTCTCTCTTCCTCTCCCGAATCGCTCTCTGTTCCACTCTCATGCCCGGTTGCCCATGCAAATGAGTGGTAATACTTGTAACTGTGAGAAGCGCTGTCCTCTGTGTCTTGGGAAGTGGCACTTGCGGCCGTCTGCCCCAGTAATGTCTGCCAGGCTGTCCCTGGCGTCGGGCCCTCTGCGCTCCAGCTTGGGGCCCGCCTACTCAGGGCCTAAGTCTGGCCTGCGCTGTGGCACACTTACACTGCTCCGTGCACCTACTACATGCGTGTACTGTCGTGGGTGGGTGTGTGTGAATGATGGCTGGTTTAGGCCGATTCGGGACAGGTGAGGCTGCTTAAACCGGTCTTTATACACAAATACTCCCACAGCTATTTACCATGTGGTTTATCCAGTGCAAATTCATGGATGAATTTGCACATTGGGGATTGAGCAATAGACCCCATATAATGTATTTACTTGCACGTCTGCATACACTCACACCCACAACCATCGCCTCGGATATATGAGAGATCATGTCTAACATGACATATTGCTATGGAACCGCATTACTGCCGCAAAGGAACATTTTGAATTTTCTGTCATTTTTTTTAGATAATTACTCCGTAATAACTAGAAAACTTGTTGCGTTAAGGCTCGGATATACATCCCCCATTCCAGCGCCCACAGACAGCTGCAGAGACCCGCACGTGGCTCCGTGCCAGTAGGTGGCGGTAACGCCCTCTAATGTTATTTTCTTTAATTATCGGGATGTGCACGATTGGATTGTTTGCTATGTCGACGCAACTCGGACCACGCTGACTCTTCGACGCCGTCATGAACCTGTTTTGGATTAGGTTTTAGTTAGCGGACGTCGCCTCCACGCCAGGTTACATTTTTTGGGAGGCGCACCCCTTGCATTGGGCACAAGGAGGGTCCGCAAGGATGTAACGGGTCCGTTCGTAAACCCTCTTGTGTTGTGTTGACGTGGAACCATAATCAGCCCTTAATAAGCCCTGGCTTAGAACCTGATACTGAATGGATCTTATTAGAACGAGAAAACGATCAAGTAATTACGAGAAAGCCATCAAGTCAGCACGTTATGCAGTTAGCTCGTATAACGAGAAAGCTGACGAATGTGTCTGTATGTTAGCCTGGCACCGCCCACCTACCTACATCCGCTCAATTTTCATTTCACTTCATACTAGGTCTGGGTCTGCTTCATATGCATGGGTTCCTTGGAAGCCAGATTTTTGGCGGTCCAATCAGCCAACAGAGGGAGTGGCTGAGAACGATGACGTCGAGGTCGCGCGCCAGTTTCAGTTGTAGTCAGAGGAAGACCAGGAAGACAATGGAGAAGGATACGAGAGAAGCTATTCGGTCTGTTGTGGGATCGCTGCCGAATGTCGATCAATTAAAGCCGGAGCAAGAACAAGCTTTGCTGAGTTTTGTTGGTGGCCATGATGTTGTGGCGCTTCTCTCTACCGGGTTCGGGAAAAGTTTGATTTTCCAGCTGGCTCCGTTAGTGGTGAAGGAGCCGGTCCCGTCGCATGACATACGTCACGAGTCACGACCAAACGCTATGCGATAGGTTATGGCAGATCCAGAGAGGCACTGGGCAGATCCAATCATTTTAAAACTTCAACAGACACCCGCCTCCAAGTGAGTGAACCTTTGTCAATTGGGCAGTTCCAGACCTTCTGTACAAATTAAATTAAGTACAATGGTCTGGAGGACCAGGCTATCTGTGTGTATGTGTGTGTGTGTGTTTTGGGGGCTATGACACATCCTCCACTGCAACTGTTTAGAATTAAATGTAGGAATACAGAGTAGGCAACTGCAACTTAATAATAGAATTGAAGGTATTGTTATGCCTTTGTAAAATAAACTGGGCAAATAATTTGTATGTTCAAGTAGCTCATACATTGGACAATATAATTAAATAACCATGTCGAAGAATCAAATCACCCTGAGTAGCTGGTTATGTCTGAAGAAATATATGTTGATAATTATTGTTTCCAACCGATACATCCCCTGTCTTGTAATGAAGTCCCAGCCATTGTACCAAGTCCAGCGTTGTTCGTGGTCCGCTTTCTACTTTGAGGTTGAACCAAACTGCATGCTGCCTATAGGGGGCACTTATGTACTGTAAGACTGATGCCCAACACAAGCACACTCACGCACGCACACACATACGCACACACAGCACACACATCATACCATTAAAGTTATTCTGTCTGTCTATCTCTTTCTGTTTGTCCGCGCAAAGGAGTGTCAGTCTGTCTGTCTGTCTGCGTGTATGTGTCTGTTTGTCTCTCTCATTCATACACCCGTACACACAGGAATGGTGGCGAGAGCTAGACATGCACATACACAGACATGCATGTGGCACCTTTGCAAACGTGCCAAGACACATGATACGGCAACGCCAGTGCCGTAAATAGGTGGTCCAACTCTACTGACCCACAACCGTGTCACATGCAATTAAACAAGAATTCTCTTTGTGTTCCCTTTGCGTTATCAGGCACTATTAAGCACGTTTTCGCCCCTCAGAGAGAGAGAGAGAGAGAGAGAGAGACTAATACATTATTATACATTACAATTACACTTTATTGCCATTTGCAACTAGTGCCATTGTGACGGCCCACTCAGCAGTGAGCAGGCTCCTTCAGCCCTTCTTCATGATGCTGCTCAGTGCGTCCTCTTGTTCGTAAAGAGCTCATGGCTCATTGTTGGCGGACAGCTCCACAGGGACTACAGAGTCACTAACCTACGAGGGCGCGTCTGATCCAGGGACGTGAGCGCTCTGCTCTTTGACCCCTCGTCTGAGTGTGTAGACCTTAACGAGTGGTGGTGACGCCACCCCCTCCGTCACTCAGCCCACTTCACCTCAAACAGTGACCCTTTCTTTTTCTGATTCCTAGCTACTCGGCATTACAACACACACTGCTGTTTTATAATATTGCTGTGCTGTACTTTTTGTAGTTCATTGGTTGGACTGTATTTGTTAGTATTTGTAGTGGATTGTTCTCAGGATCAGTCGTTTTGGATAAAATTGTCAAACAAATAACGTTATGATGTAATGTTATGAACCGTAACCAATATTTCTTCTTCTTAACTTTTATTGCATCGTTAAAGCTATGATAGTCAATTTCCAGAAACCAGCCAGAGTAGGCCAGATTGTGAAAGTATCCAACCGATAAGAACCCCCCCCCCCCCCTCCATCAGGCCTCCCTCGAAAGCCACAATCCCAAAACACACGACAAGCTCGCTAGTCTTAGCGATAGCTCTGCCTAACCTTGTGGAGGAACGGGCAGATGGAGCACAGATAGCCGTCTAGGAAGGCAGACAGGCAGCTAGGCCCTCCAATCATTTCCTTTGGGCATAATTAGATATTGAGATGATTGAACCGGCTCATCACATTATCGTCCACCATATACCTTTAGTGAAACAAACCTGTTGCGCGCTCTCTCTCTTCTTTCTCTCTCTCCCTGAACTATAAAGTTGTCCTTTCTCATTCCCCTGACACATTTTTCCATCGATGACCTACCTATGCCTCCCCCCCCCCCTGCCCCCACCCCCCCCCCCCCCCCCCTTGGCTCTGTCCCACTGTTAATTCAGTAGAAGCCAATGAGCTTTAAGGTCACATAGCTCTGCAGGCAGTGCTGCCTACCCAATGGAGTACTTGCTGTCCTGTCTAATATCATCCCTGTCTGTCTGCCTGCCTGACTGTTCAATAGTCATTTTCTGTGTGTGTGTGTGTGTGTGTGTGTGTGTGTGTCATTATGAATATAGAGATGCTTGTGTGTGTCTGTCAGTGTGTAATCGCTGTTTGAGTACCCGTGACTGTGTGTGCTTCGTTGCGCGTATGTCGCTGCATGTTTGTCATCACTGTCCATGCATGCATTAGTTCATCTCTCAAGTTTAGAGTTTGCAGCTTTCAAACTTTACACGTTCATTCATCTGGGCATACTTTTATTGTACTTTCATTGTTTCTGTAAACAAAACCATACACAAATAGCTTTGTTGCTTTACCCATAAGATTGTCATTTCTCTCTCTCTCTCTCTCTCTCTCTCTCTCTCTCTCTCTCTCTCTCTCTCTCTCTCTGTCTCTGTCTCTGTCTCTCTCTCTCTCTCTCTCTCTCTCTCTCTCTCTCTCTCTCTCTCTCTCTCTCTCTCTCTCTCTCTCTCTCTATTATTATTATTATTATTATTATTATTATTATTATTATTATTATTGACGAGCAGGTTGGTGCTGTGCCTGAACCCAGTGCTGGAAACCGATGGATGTGTTCTCTTCTGCACGTGTATGTCCTGGCATCCCTCTACACACAGAGAAGAGAGAGAGAGAGAGAGAGAGAGAGAGAGAGAGAGAGAGAGAGAGAGAGAGAGAGAGAGAGAGAGAGAGAGAGAGAGAGAGAGAGAGAGCGGGGAAAAGGGCAGAGGGGGATAGGGAGAGAGAAACGGTGGGGAGAGAGAAGTGGCAGGGGAGAGAGATACAGATTTGGAGAGAGAGAAAGAGAGAACGGGTGAGATAGAAACGAAGGAAGGGAGGGAGAGGAGCGGTGATAGAAAACTGACAGAGCTAAGGGAGAGAGAGAGAGAGAGAGAGAGAGAGAGAGAGAGAGAGAGAGAGAGAGAGAGAGAGAAGAGAGAGAGAGAGAGAGAGAGAGAGAGAGAGAGAGAGAGAGCGCTAAAAAACCGAGAGGAACCATTCCTTTAATAGCTTGCCATGTGCCCACTGGAGGAGGGGGGGGGGCAGATGGTGCTTTGCTCATGCATGGGTCATGGACACTGCCATGGCTCCTGTGGGTCAGGTGAGGTGAGGTGGATACACACTCAACCCTGTTTTGCTTTTAGGGCTTTTTACTTTCTCGGGGGGGGGGGGTGATGGGATACGCAGCAACGTTGTCTCTCTGTTTTCCTTTTATGTCATGTTCTTAATTTAAAGGCTTTCTGTGTGTTTGTGTTTGGTGTGCGTGTGTGCGTGTGTGTGTGTGTGTGTGTGTGTGTGTGTGTGTGCGTCTCTCTCTGCATCTCCGACTCCCTCTCGATTCAAAGGGCTTTATTGGCATGGCAATAAAATGTCGGTCTCTAACTCACTCACCCTTTCTTTCCGTCTCTCTCTCTCTCTCTCTCTCTCTCTCTCTCTCTCTCTCTGCACAAAGGGCTTCTGACTGAAGCCTGCCTCTGAAACAGGCAGGGGGGGTGGGGGGATCAATTGCCTGCCCCTCCCCCCCCCCCCCCCCCTCCCACCCACAAGGCATGCGGATGTCACAGCAGGCTGCACCCACACGTGCCTCCATGGCAAAGCAAAGCCGCCCACCCCTTCCCCTCTCTCCCCTGCCTCCCTCGACACCCTAACCCCCCCCTCCTCATATCTCCTCCTCCTACGTCTCCATCCCTTCCTCCACATGCCAACCGGCTCATATCAAGTTGGAGTTCACAGTTCACCATATGCGTCTTCAAATGGTGAACCCTAGGTAAACGTCGATGAATAGTTCAAGATCGAGATCCGCACTGAAGATCAGTAGGAGAGAACTACATGGTGCTGTGTTTGATGGCTATCGCTAGATGGGCTGAACCAGCTTCAGAGTTGTTTTAATACGCAGCCCTGAGAGTTATTTACCTAGCTTGACTGGAGCAAGTCTTCACACTGGAATTATAGGGACCGAAAACACCTGTCATGAGACTGGTTAACCAAGGCAAATCTGCACCTGCCCGATCCAGATTGATCCATATTTTCATTTCAGGCCCTTCCTGGGTGAATATATAAGTGAATGTATCAAATAAATTAGACTATCTAAGAGATCTATGTATTTATGCTCACCCAACATCGGCATAGGTGATACATGGTTTATGTACCCCCACCATTTTGAGTTAAAGCAAGAGGGAGTCAGAATAAGAGAGAGCTGCATGGCTGATTGGACACCTGCAGTAAGGGGAGGGAAGGAGGGGTGGGGATTATTATGGGATGGCCATGATGGTGGCAGTAGACTGGCTGTCGGCATGGAGCCCGGGGAACATGACACCTTGAGCTCCAGCGTTCAGACAGCTGCTACCGTAGCCAGCCAGCGTCGTCTGAGCCCCCTGAGGACCAAACCTTTACCTTGGTCACGTGGGTGGAGGAAACATGTGGCGCGCACACACAGACACACACAGACACGCACGCACGCACGCACACACACACACACACACACACACACACACACACACACACACACACACACACACACACACACACACACACACACACACACACACATGCGTCTTTTGGCACAAACACAAACAGATAGATCCCTGCCGGTCTTAAGATTCTCTTTAGGTTCTATATCCGCCAAAATAAATATGTCTCCCGCAAACTCGCACCATCATATTAGAAAATGTTGGAATAAAGAGCACACACAGCTTCGAAAACCCCTTTCACAGCGTCCAAAAGTGTATTGGACTTCCAATACTAGTGCGCACATTAAATCCCCATGCATTACAATGTTGGATGGCTCAAGGAATTGTAGAGACAACCAACTGATTGGTGGCTTCAAGCACTTTCCTCACCAATTTCTTTATTTTATCTCATACACTTTTCCATTTAATGTCAGACCTCTCAATATACCCCGTCATTTAGTAAATTAATTCAATAAGAATGGAAACACTTCAGGCCTTAATTTGGTGTACAATAGCCCTCTGTTTTGGCTCTGCTTGCTGGCAAACACTTTTTTCCTCAATCATTGTTGGTTCATTCTCAGTGTGACAGGTCAAATACGGGCGTAAAAAACATTTATGGATCACTATATAAGTGATATGTTTACTTCAATAACACAATTGGTTATTGTTATTGGCTTTACTCCCATATTTACTCCTGACCGACTCCAGCCTACATCTCTTACGGCGATATAAGGTGCTTTGGCAGAAAGATGTGGGTGAGGGTTTTAATTTTACATACATATCTTCTATATGGTGCACTCAGTATCTATCAGTGCCAGGCATGGTGTTATCCACTAAAAATGTATTCATCGCTTCCATTGGACAAAATGTTTTATATTTCGGATTATATAGATCCTCTATGTGACTGATGGAGACAGAACCCTGCCACAGCATTATCTGTTTTTGACACGCCTGTCCTTGAATAGAAACTGCAGTGATTTTGTGAGGGTGCAGATTCAGGCTTGTCCTATCATTGCTCCATTTGATGTTAATACAGCCCACGTTTAATGTACCCAACTACTTCTCAGAAGTGAGAAGTACCCTTACTTACTAGGCCGCTAATAATCTCCTGTCCCTCTCACAATATTAGATCAAGGATTTGTATTTATATGAGTGATACATATCCTTGATCTAACGTCCAGTTATATATTGAGTCATTATGTAACCGGGACAGAGCAACAGAAGTTATTCATACAAGTTTGATAGAACATGGCCAACATTGGTTTCATATGCAAGAAAATTCTAAAGTTGGATTTCTTTATAATGATTGGGACGTACAATTTTGCCTTAATGTTGTTTACATGGACTGCATGAGTATTATCTGCGATATTAGTAGGTACACCCTTTTTTCTTTCGCAACCTTTTTTCGAACGAGAGAGAGTCAATTAACCTGGAAACCAGAGAGAGAGAGGAGAGAGAGAGAGAGAGAGAGAGAGAGAGAGAGAGAGAGAGAGAGAGAGAGAGAGAGAGAGAGAGAGAGAGAGAGAGAGAGAGAGAGAGAGAGAGAGAGACGGGGGAAGAGTTTGGGAAAGAGTGGAGTAGAGAGTGAAGGAGCAAGAGCGAGAGAAGGAGATACAAAGAGAGTTAGAGATCGAAAGCCTGGCTCAGAGTGGAGAATAGTACAGTAGACCCCTGGGTCTCTGAAGGATGTATCCCAGGCGGAGGAAGAGAGAGAATAAGAGGGGTGGGGATCAGGGTAGATGGAAGAAAGAGGGAAGGAAGCAATGTTGAGAGATATTGGGCCCTATTTTAACGGTCTGAAACGCAAGTGGGAAAGCGCAAAGCGCAAGTAGCTTTGTGGGCGGTTCTACGGCGCTATCGCTATTTTACAGGCGGATAAATGACGCTTGCGCCGCGGCGCAAGCGTCAAAAGGGTTGGTCTGAAGCAGCCTAATTACCCGTAGGTGTGGTTTGGGCGTAACGTGCAACAAACCAATGAGAGTGCCAGCTCCCATCCCCTTTAAGAGCCATGAGCGCATTTGAATCGGACGAGTTGATATTTTGACAGCGCGTCTGCAGTCTCCGATGAGACAG